>NW_027192369.1:476536-543588 GCF_041956635.1 Thermomyces lanuginosus | reverse complement strand
TAACTTGAATCCCGGGTATCTCAGAAAATAAAACAAGTAGAGCCGTGTTTCAAGCATCATTTCATCCACGTCCACACCCAATCAAGGAACACTCTGCAGTTCTCAAGAGTAAATCCCTCATCAGGAAACTCCAGTCTCCCCTTTCTGGCATCGCTCCTTGCCTGGATGCAGTTTCGGAGATCGTTGGACCTTTCTGGAAACCATTGAGAAATCTGGAAGCCATGCTTCCAGACCTTGTACACCAGAATTAATAGGACAAAAACAGGAAGCTGAATAAAAGAGGTTAGCAGAGAAAAATGCCGGAACGTAAAAAAGCTACTCACACTGATGTACGAGGCAACAAAACTGCGAGTATTCAATGGTTTCGTTAGGAAGACGTCAAACCCGTTCAAAACCAGGAGGACAGTGCACGCAATCATTCCATAGCATGCTCTCAGCCACTGCCCATGCGATCGGTATGGGTATCGTGGGTTGTCGCGGTCATACAGAGCAGCCTGTGTCTCTGAGATGTTGCCGCTATCCTTCGCATCCTGAAGACTGCCGAGCCTCCAGTCATTATTGTTGAAACTAGGGTTAAGGCAAGGCTATACTCACGTTCTGTAGAAACACATGTAAGTGCCGCAGATACATGCGTAGACGATCAAGAACGAGACGGTGCAGTTGGATGCAAGTTCTCCCAGTCGCTAATTTGGTTAGTGAGATGCCAATTTCCTGCCTTGCGGTCAACTAACCGCATAAGACGCGCCTGACGAACCCATGTACGCTATCAACATGATCGCGGCGGTCGTGAAGACGGACCGAGTTGGGACTCCGGAGTGGCAGCGCCGTAGTCGTCTGGTGATGAACTCCGGTCCGGTTTCGCCCCGCAGAGCAAGCGTGTGCAGGACTCTGGTTGCAACGTAGGCATTGTCGAAAGAACAGGTGAGGGATGAAAAAAGGAACATGGCATTGAAAAAATGAGCTGCTGCGGGTAGTCCAGCCTCGACAACGGCAATGACGAACGGTGACCGCGCGCCCGCTGACTGTCCCCCGCCGTTAAGAAACGGATGATTGTATGGGACGACGAAGGAGACTGTCAGCAGGACTAGGCTGTAGAGCAAGATGATACGGAGCGTTATCTTTCGTGCCGCCATTTTCATACATTCGGGATCGGTTAGAGCCCTGCTCTCTGCTGCCGTGGCAGCGACCATATCCATTCCCGTGAAGGAGAAGACAGCAGTAACACAGCCCCGCCTGGAAACTATTATCAGCCCTGAATAGGGATCAGTCTCCGGCGAGTTTCGTCTTACCACATCCCGAGCAGTCTTCCGGAGGTGCCGGTGATGACGTGTTGGAGTTCTCCATCGCTTGTTATCACTCGATACTCAGAATTGAAGAAGGTATAAGGAGAATCCCAATCTAAGCAGGCCGTCAGCGTAAGCAATCGAACTGGGAGAGAAGCATGCTCACATTTCGTTCCTAGCTTCTCTGTGTAGTAGGCACTCGATGTGGCTAAATCCTGGTCAGCTCTAGCAACAGACTACGCCACAGGAACTTCTTACGTTTCATTGTATCAAGAGTGATCATCATTATTATCAACAGGACAAGAAAGATCATCTTAATGCAACCCACAACGTATTCAAGCTCCCCGAAATGCTATTTGTTCGGTTAATCAGCACTGCACCGACGCTGACGCATGGACACACCTTACCCTCACTTTGATCATATTCACAAGAACAACGACGACCAGTGTCATTGAGATCCATACTGCTGGGTTCACTTTTTCTCCGGTGGACCAACTCAAATATGTTCGTCCATCATCGTAGTGGAAGCGGATGCAGCTAGTCACTTGAACCACCTGATGTGCAGCGAGAACCGTGTAGGCAAACCAATAAATCCAACCCATGGCAAAGCCCACGCCGCGATCCAGGAATCGCCGAGGGAATTCCAGCATCGGACCGTTCACAGGCATCAACGCCGCCATCTCACAAAGACAGGATATGACCGAAGACATTACGGAGCCAATCAGCACATAGGCCAGTACAGAACCGCCAGGGCCTGCGAATGCCAGCTGGGTACCGCTTCCCAAGAAGAGCCCTGGAAAGTCAGCCAGGTCTCCCGATGGGTCATCCTACCGAAGCCACTTACCGGTTCCTACAGTTCTGTATTCCGTATGGCATACAACATCAATCACTGCTGATCTTGCCTATGTCATGCCCAGAGACCTACCCGGTAAACGCAATCATCTGTTTCTGTCAGCCCACGGATCGTGCACCAAACGGGACTTCACTTGCGACTTACATTGACATGGCGCTCGTTTAGTGTTCGCCTGGAGTGTCGTGATCGGTGTCAGTAGAATGGACAAGAGGCCATGAGCCAATGTCGATTCCATCTCCATACCATAGGCTGTCACCCTGGCGTTCGCGAACTGTTTCCTGCAACTTCTCATTGCCAACAAAGTCATCTTCTCTCAAAAGCCTGCTTTTCGAGCTCTGCTGGCTCGATCTATGGCTCGTTGCCGTCGACATTGTCGACTCCCACAGCAAAGGCTGCATGGGCGTCATCCTGGCGTTCTGTATGCCAGCCAGAATTCGCTTTCCACCGGCTTATCCATCCTGATATAGCATCCAAGTACCCTCGTGTCGGCGACCGGAGGGGGGGGGGGGGGGGGTGGCAAATACGAGGAACCCTGCATCCCTTGCGTCCGGTTATCGAATGGTTGGCCGTTTTAGCTGCAAGCAGCATGGCCTTCAGGCAGGGCTACTCGGTCGCTGTAGCTGCGCAGTGGTCGATCCGATTGATCGTCCATACAGCCACACTCAGCGATCACTGACTTGTCCAACTTTGATCGTGATAAGCATAGTTCTGTTGAACCTTAACCGCCAAGCTAAGCCCCCATCCCTCGGATACACCACCGCACACCTCCGCAGTCCACACCCCTCTCTAGTCCCTGTCCCGGTAATTAATTTAAGTTTCCTAAATTTGGTTGTACCCCCCTGGTCTCCCGTCAATTTATCCTGGTCATCAAACTTATCTAAGCCTCGGCTTGCCACACAATCTTTGCTCGAAATCAACGGAAAATCAGAGATGACGACGATATTAAAAATCCCAAGCTCCTCCCCGCGCGGTGTTTGTTCGCACGCAATGCCATGGTCCTAAGTCCTAATGTCTCTATCGCCGTTGCTCTGGCATTATGAGGCGGTCTGGCGGCTCTTGGCCTTTCGTACCGACATTGACGATCTGATCGTCGAGCTGCTGGGCCGGCTCTCCCTGGAACGCATCTACGCAGACAGCGATCGTCGCGCATATTCGCAATTAGTACTCACGCTATTGGTACAATTGAACTCCGTCTTCTCCCTCCAACGCTTATACCTGCCAAAAGACAAACAGCCCTCGACACGGAGCCTCTCGTACCTGGTAAGTTGGGAGGTGACGATCCGCACTGTGGAGGCCGTTGTGCAGCTCGTTGTCGATGGCAAAGAAAGTCTCTGGGAGATACATGGCACGATTTGCAACGCACTAGGCAGGTTCCTATTGTCAGCCCTTCGAGTCCTCGCTCTCCATCCGAAGCCAACGGGAATTTTTGATTTCACACATCGAGACCGCGTTGCTCGCCTTCATACGCTGCTGGAATTGGTCTGTGACAACTACCCCGATTCCTCGGACCTT
Source organism: Thermomyces lanuginosus (assembly GCF_041956635.1). Lineage (NCBI taxonomy): Eukaryota > Fungi > Ascomycota > Eurotiomycetes > Eurotiales > Trichocomaceae > Thermomyces > Thermomyces lanuginosus. The sequence continues at coordinate 539,940 of NW_027192369.1, read as the reverse complement.
CTGCTCGTGTGTAGGGAAGTTACTCGGTCTCTAAGCGACAATCCATATTCCCTAACACCCCCCACCTGGTTGAGATGCCAATTAGCCTCACTAAAAACGAAACTGGTATGTGGTTCGGTTCGAGGATACCTTTGTACATCAATCGTTGACGGCAATGTTATCTCTAGTATCCACTCCCCGACTGCTTGTCGCCCCATTATGCTTCGACAATCGTTCCGCCGGATGATTCCTCCTCTGGGTGGCTATCCCAGTTCCTGGCCTTGCATGATATGGCACAGTTCGTCATCGGAGCCATGATTCAGCATGCAGTCGACGAAGGCTCTATAGACGAGAATTTGCAACAAGCAGCGATACGGTCGCGGAATGCCATCCTCCAGACTGCCAAGCGGATTCGGCTGCCAGACAATCTTGCTGGAACTCAATTGCTGCCAATTCTTGAAGAGTCCTTTGGCGTTGTCTTGTCAGATAGTAATCCCGACCATCCAGAAACGACGGCATACGAACTTCATGAGCAATCTATCACAATCGAATCCCTCAACGCGTTTTGCAAAAGGTTGATCGACCGGCAGATGAGTCAGCGTTCAAGTGATAGAGAAGTGACACAAAACATACTCGCGATTACAAGACACCTGTCACGCCTAGCCAAGCCATCGTCCCGTAAGCCGGCTGAGACGACGCCACGCCTGTATGTGATCAACTGTCACCAGTCCCACCTTATCGGCTCCTTTCAAGTTAAACAGCTGTTGCATATCTCATTCGAAGTAAGTGCAAATGTCTAGCACGCAGTGAGAAACATCATTGACATATTTGCCGTAGGGCGATGGCGAAGACAGTCTCGAGATCTCTCTTCCACAGGGAACAACATGTCCCCTCTGCTACGAAAGGGTCACAATGCTCCGGGAGATCACGCTTGCCAGACATGTCTGGGAGCTACTTCATCCCCTAGAGACAGACGATGGTACCGTGGATACAGAGAGGCATTTGCCCACGCAGTTTCGGTTATCACCTGCGAAGCCAGAAGCGGATACATCTCATCATCATAGAAACAAATCATTGAATTCCTTGAAGCGAGAGCAATTACAGCAACACGCCCACTTCGCACATACCTGGGATTTCAGTATGACGCCGGGGAGCTCCATAAGCACCGGGGAGAGGTCAGTGTTATCGCACGGAGACTTCGATCATCAGAGCCTCAGTGAATCTAGTCGGCGATCGTCGTCCGTTCCGTCTATCGGACCGCTACCAAGTTCTCCTATCAAGGAGGCGTCCGCGTCCGATGCAGACAGATCGAAGTTACCATGGAGGAGACGATTGACGTTGCCAAAAAGAAATAGTACTCAAAGCTCAAGTGATGCCAGTTCTATTTCGACAGGCGAGGTGGAATCCGAAAAGTTGGAAGAAATTTCGCTTCAGCGACTCAAAGACACTTTCAAGACATCCGGAAAGGGCAAGACCAACAAGAACATATACGTCTCTCTGTCACAAAATTCAACTGATGCCGTATTTTGGACACAATCCTCGGTTGAAGTTTGGGATGTCGGAACAACACCGGCAACGTTCATTCAGTCTTTTACTGCAGACGGGTCCTACATTGTTGCCGCCGTGTCCAAAACCCATTTGGCATACATTTTCCTGTCCAGAGACCGCGCTCTTATTGTAAGGAGCCCTGGCCAAGCTTCAGGAAGTTGTGACTCGCTAGCTGACACTTGGCGTTGCAGCTGCATATCAGGAACTTTCGAAACCCATCCGATCCAATTGTCGAGTACCGCATGGAGCATGAACCTTGGTGCAAGAATATAGCAATATCACCGAGCGGGCATGCAGTTGTTGTTGGATTCGAGAATTCGACGATACGGTTCTTCGACACCACCGGGATGGTGCCGCCTCGCGAGGACCGCGTTCACTGTCGAGAGTATCAGATATGCAACGGATGCCCATCGATCGAAACCGTATCATTCTCCAATGATGGCTTGAACGTTCTTGCGAGTACTAGGAATCATACAGGAATCATTCAAGTGTACCGGTGGGAATACCCCTTCCAGGAATACGAGGAGCTGCAGTCATGTCGATACCATGTACCGATGCACGAGTCAGAAGACAATGGCGTGACAGCCGTTCTATATCAACCGACGGCAGGCGGCGAAGGTACGGTTTGCATCACCACCTGGACACAGTCGGGAACGCCAGTGTTAGTTCAGACGAAAGATGGTTTCCGCAGCGAGATCAAAGGCCAAGGCCAAGGGAGCCATGGGCAGTGGAAAGTGGGAAGTCGCATTCAAAATGCAGTCGTCTCGCCGTCCGGAAGGGAATTTGCGCTCATGAACGACAATGGCTTCGTGTTCCGGGTTTCGAATCCGAACGCAGCAGTCTTGGACGCGAGGAAGATTGTGGCCTCGACAAAGCTCTCAACGAGATCTGAATCGTTCTCCATGTCCTTCGTGAGCATACCCAACGAGGGTGACATAATTGCACTAGCTTGGGCCGATGCATCCAAAGGAATTGGCTTCGTTAAGACAATACGCACCCCGTCGAGCGTAAGTTTCTCAATCATTGTTTAGTTCTGTTCAATATCGCTAATCACTTTTCTCAGGAAACGCAGTTTGTCAATCAACTGACGCCGCCGCTCCTGGCCACTCCTATCACTAAGGCAAGGAACTCGGCGAACTATTTCTCAGAGTCATTCGCCAACGTCACACTTCTCCGACCACCGGTGGAATTACCAGCAGAAGAGAATCTCAGAGACGATCCCTGAGCCATTCAACTAGTTATCCTTCTCTCGAACGGGGGCCTCCGTGCATTCGGTCAACGAAATCATGCTCCCCAGTCTACTCAACGAGTCATTATCTTCTTTCATTTTGAAGCCCTGGCACTCCTTATTCTTTTTCTTATTTGCCCGACCTGGAATCCACAGTACCTACCAGTCTACGGCACAGCAGGGTCGTGAAGTAAGAAATCCACATGGAAGACTTAATGAATGTAATGTCTTAATGATGTGCTGGATGTCGATTCCAGTCAACTACATGTACAGTAACTATATTCGAAAATCTGACAGTTGAATGTATTGTTCCGCTGGTGGCGGAAGTATTACGAAGACTCATGCGAAGAATTTGAGGATTGTTCATTCGGTAGTATGCTAACCTGCTTTCTTGGGATTCGACTGGGCCGATGGTGGGAGTCTTGCCTCTTACCTTCTAATTCAAATCAAAGCGGCTTTTCAATTAACCGTCTCCTGACAGATACAGTTTGGCCTACTCTGCACACCCTCCGTTCATGCAGCCCGCCACGGTAAAAGTTCTCAGGAACTTATGGCACCCAAGAACTATGCGATCAGATTTGAGGGCATTACGAAACGCGACTAACGGAGCGTTCGTTTTAAAAACAATGGGCACATCAAATGAGTAACTATTAAAGAGTGGGTAATAATAATATCTGAGATATATTGGGCGTGGAGGATGGGGCTTTTTGAAAGAGCGGATGTCCTCTAGCCAAAACCCTAAGGGCATCCGATTACAGAAATAATAATTGCAGCTCTGTCATGGATAGGGAGCGGTATTCTTCGCTTTACCTGACATCATTTTGACTATCCCGCATTTGTATTGCCTAGAATTAGCCTCCTCGAAAGCTGCTTGCTCCAATACTCCTACGCGCCCTCCGGGCATCTCGTCCGGCATTACGTGTAGGAGTCACCCTGACGTAAAGAGCATGTGGCGAAACCTCCCATATACAAGTTTAACCAACCTGCCACGATCTAGAGGAATCATAGATGGAAAAATTGCTACACTTTGACCGATAAGACAATTTAATTTGTGTTCAAAGCTGTGCACTCAAATCATGTCACGCAACGTCTGTATTACCGCTGTCGAAGGCCACACTGGCTTCGTGATTACCGAACTTCTCCTCACCAATGACCTCTTCAAGAAAGAAATTGGCTCAGTTGTTGGCCTAGCCATTGATCCCAATGCGCCCCATTGCAAGGAATTGGCCGACAAGGGGGCAACCATCATGCCTCACAAACCCGGTCGGGTCCGCGAAGTAGTCAGCACCTTGCAGAACACAAAAGCGGACACCCTATGCCTCATCCCGCCAGCTCATGGCAGCAAGGCCGATGTCACCTTTGAGCTTATCGAAGCCTCGAAAAGGGCAGGCATTCGCAATGTGTGCTTCCTTAGCGCTGCAGGGTGCGATCTTGCTGAGCGCAGTACTCAACCACGACTGCGGGAATTTATTGATTTGGAGGCCGAGTTCTTGAAAATTAAGGGAGATCCGAACACGAATCCGTTGTATTCTCCGGTGGTCATACGGTGAGCATTCAGTATTTTCTTCCTTGCTGACGAGGCTGACAATCTGTGACGCGCGGGTTTCTATGCTGAAAATCTTTTGCTCTACGCCCCTCAGGCCCAGGAAGAAGGCCTATTGCCGATACCCATCGGCTATAATCATAAATTTCCTCCTGTTGCTCTGGGAGTATGCATTATTCGAAGACTTTCTGTTATTTCTCACTGACGTGTTCCCAGGACGTGGCTCAGTTAGTCGCCCATGTCTTAACCAGCAAGGGCAAGCATGGTTTCAGTGACCAAGTTCGTGGTCAACTCATTGTTCTGACTGGTAAGATCACTTATTTAAGGATACTGCTGCCACGATCCAGGATCTTACACGGGAGCAGGACCAACGCTCGTCAACGGTGAAGAGCTAGCCCGGATAGCCAGTAAAACCCTTGGAACGGAAATGCGGTTCGAAGACATCTCCGAGTAAGTGTGACAAGCTGTAGCTGCATTGCTAGGCGCAAGTTTGACAATAGAGCAGGAACGAGGCGCGGCGAGTGCTGCGCCAGCAGGGAGATGCCGATGACGCCGAGATCCAGTACATATTGGAGTACTATTCGCTTGTCCACCAGGGCAAAACCAACTATCTTTCGACAGCCGCATTCCATGACATAACAGGCAATTATCCGGTCGAACCGCCTGAGTTCTTCAACATGTACAAGGAGGAATTCCTTCCCAAGAGGGCGAACAAGCAGCGCAAGATTGATGGAAAATAAAGCTATTGTGTGCCACTTGTAGATACACAAATCTGTAAAACTCCTATGTAAGGGAAACAAAATAGGTCTATGTGAACAGCTTTAGCTATTTCGTGAGTTCTGGCCGGATAAACTCCATTGTTCAAGACGAAATGCCCAGATGAGTCGAAGAACGAGGGGGGTCGGCATTCAATATTACTTGGGAGCGGCCATTTTTCAGGCCGGATACTTCCGGATCAACGAGGACGACTCGACAACACGGACTGTCATGCATCTCTCCATTCTCTCAAACTGCTGCGAGGCGGACTCCTTCAGAAAATCCCATGGCGGAGACAATCGACCTAAAAGGATGCTCTGGGACAAGCAAAAGAAACACAACGGCTCGTCAACGAGCGGTCTAGACCGAGATCCACTCGAATTGGTCCGTGCAGCGGATAGCTGTCGCGGTTAGGGTTCCAGCCCTAGCGCGCTAAGCCCGCTTTGGCATTAGGACACTGGCAGCCTTTAACCTGGGACCCTGGCCATCCTTTAACAGTAGGCGGTCAGCTCAAAGGTGCTTATGTAATGGTCAGACAACATGCCGGGTGGTTGGGAGTCGGGAGACATGTTACATCATCAGTTAACGCCAGGACAGATCCTCCAGGAACCGCCGATAAGACGCTGTTTCTGTCGCAGCCGGACTTTTATCTTATCGTCGACTTGACGAGGCTTACAGAATTCGGTTCTGTCGTACCTGCTCATCGTCCCCATACGAGTATCAATCGATCCGTCGGTGGTATCATACTCTTACAGCAGTTCATCGGCGTGTTGCGGACTTTCGCCCGCGTTCCTTCGTCGCCTGCGCTTCTCGGATGGCCGGCAGTTCCTGACTTACTCACCGGACTCGAAATTTGGGTAAAGGAAAGAGGTTCGGGCTGATTGCGTCAGCCCAACCTCCAACCCGCAACCGAAACGATGCGATCGTTAGCTGCAACACCTATACTCCAGGGATTGGTGTCTGCGCTGCTTCTTTCCGTAGTCACTGGACAGGGGGAAACTGCTATTCATGAGAAAGGCCGTTGTGCGATTCGAGGACACTGCGGAAAGCAGAGTTTCTTTGGTGGAGAGCTACCCTGTCCGGACAATGGATTGGCGCGGACACCTGATCCCAGTGTCAGAGACAAGCTAGTCGCACTATGTGGTGACAAATGGTCTGACACTCCTGTATGCTGCGAGGAAGAGCAGGTAGGTCTGTTCCTAGGCAAAAGCGTACGGCATCTAATGGCCCGATTGATTCCAGGTTGATGCCCTGAAGAAGAACCTGAAGCTGGCCGAGGGCATTATCGCGTCTTGCCCAGCATGTCTGGACAACTTTTTCAACATATTCTGCACCTTCACATGCTCGCCTGACCAGTCGCTCTTCGTCAACGTGACGAAGACGGAGAAACACAGCTCAGGGAAATACCTAGTGACTGAATTGGACAACTTGTGGTCAAGGGAATATCAAGAAGGTTTCTACGATAGCTGCAAAAACGTGAAGAATGGTGCATCTGGCGGGAAAGCCATGGACTTCATCGGCGGAGGAGCCAAGAACTACACCCAGTTCATGAAGTTCTTGGGCGACAAAAAGCTTCTCGGAAGTCCATTTCAAATCAACTATATAGAGGAACCCAGGGAGCCCAACCAAGGCATGCAAGCGTTGCCGCTACATCCGAAAGCCTGTAACGACTCGGACCCAGCTTACCGGTGTTCTTGCGTTGATTGTCCCGATGTCTGCCCTCAGTTACCTGAAGTCAAGCGACAACATGATTGCCATGTAGGGCTCATTCCCTGCCTCTCGTTTGCCGTGATTTTGATCTACTCTGTCTTCCTTTTGTTGGTTGTCTCTGTGTCGGGCTACGTCGTCTATCGCGACCGGCGTTATCGGAAGCCAGAACGTCTCAGACTCTTGCAGGATCCGATACCGAGTGATGACGAGGATGATGGCGATATCGTACATGGAATCCGCCCCCTGGAGCCTCCATTTCGCGAATACAAACTCAATAGCTTTTTCCATGCGCTGTTCAATCGGCTCGGTAGCATTTGTGCTCGCTTCCCCGCACTGACTATCTCGACCAGTGTCGTTATCGTTGTTCTCCTGAGTTTAGGCTGGCTTCGTTTCACTGTCGAAACAGACCCAGTTCGACTCTGGGTTAGCCCGACTTCGGATGCTGCACAAGAGAAACAATTCTTCGATGAAAATTTTGGGCCGTTTTATCGAGCCGAACAAGCCTTTTTGGTTAACGACACTGGCCCGGTGTTGAGCTACGATACGCTGATCTGGTGGTTCGATGTCGAAAGCCGGGCACGGCGCATGATATCTCTTGGCAGAGGTTTGTCTTTGGATGATATATGCTTCAAACCTGTCGGAGATGCTTGTGTTGTCCAATCTGTTACCGGTTACTTTGGTGGTTCGCTCGCGGGAGTGACGCCGGACAACTGGCAGGACCGAATAAAACATTGTGCTGAGTCTCCAGGAGACGCCAGCTGCCTGCCGGACTTCCAACAGCCGCTGAAGCCGGAGATGATCCTCGGGGGTTATGAAGAAACAGGAAATGTTCTCGACGCCAAATCTATCATCGTTACTTGGGTTGTGAATAATCATCCTCGGGGTTCTGAAGGCGAGGCCAACGCCATGGATTGGGAAGATAGCCTGCAACAAATTCTATCGGTCGTGCAAGAAGAGGCCCAAGAGCGTGGGCTTCGCGTATCCTTCAGCACGGAGAACAGCTTGGAGAAAGAGCTGAACAAATCGAGCAACACGGATGCTAAGATTGTGGTCATCAGTTACATTGTCATGTTCATCTATGTCTCATTGGCCTTGGGTTCGGGGACCGTGACTTGGACATCTCTATTGAAGAACCCAGCCAACGCCCTGGTGCAGTCAAAGTTCACCCTTGGCATTGTTGGCATCTTCATTGTCCTCATGTCGGTATCGGCATCCGTTGGGTTATTCTCCGCTTTAGGCGTTAAGGTCACCCTCATCATCGCTGAAGTGATTCCGTTCCTTGTGCTGGCTGTCGGCGTGGACAACATTTTTCTCATCGTCCACGAGTTTGATCGAGTTAACATCAGCCACCCAGACGAGGAGATTGATGAACGGGTCGCCCGTGCGGTGGGCCGTATGGGTCCCAGTATCCTGCTATCTGCCGTCACCGAAACGGTTGCTTTTGCCATGGGTATTTTCGTTGGAATGCCAGCGGTTAAGAACTTTGCAGCGTATGCCGCTGGGGCCGTTTTCATCAACGCCGTTCTCCAAGTGACCATGTTTGTGTCGGTTCTTGCTTTGAATCAAAGACGAGTGGAGAGTTTGCGGGCAGATTGCTTTCCATGTCTGACGGTGCGCAAGGCCACATTCTCTGGTTTGGCAGATGAGAATTGCTACGACGATATCTCTGGAGATAGCCTCCTTCAGAAATTCGTTCAGAAGATCTATGCTCCGGCTCTACTTGGTCGGCGCGTGAAGGTGGCGGTGATCATCATTTTCCTCGGTATTTTCACGGCTGGGCTGGCGCTTTTGCCTGAAGTGAAGCTTGGTCTTGATCAGCGGATTGCTCTCCCGAGCGACTCTTTTCTGATTGATTATTTCAATGATATGGACGAATACTTTAGAACCGGCCCGCCTGTTTATTTCGTCACCCGAGATGTGAATGCAACCCAGCGAGTCCATCAGCAGCAGCTATGTGGCCGGTTTTCCACCTGCGACGATTTTTCGCTGAGCTTCGTCCTGGAACAAGAAGCGAAGCGCTCGAACGTGTCGTACTTGTCAGGCTCAGCGGCTAGCTGGATTGATGATTTCTTGTACTGGTTGAATCCGCAGCAAGATTGTTGCAAGAATGAGGATGGATCGGCCTGCTTTGAAGATCGATCTCCTCCGTGGAATATCACTCTCTACGGCATGCCTGAGGGACAGGAGTTCATCGATTACCTCCAGAGGTGGGTTGAAGCACCGGCAGACGCATCGTGCCCGCTAGGCGGAATGGCCGCCTATGGCAATGCTCTCGTCATTGACCGCGCCCACATCATGACCAACGCGAGCCATTTCCGGACCAGCCACGTTCCCCTCAAAAGCCAAGATGACTTCATCAACGCTTACGCCTCTGCTCGCCGCATTGCGAACGATATTTCGGAGAGACACGGCATCAATGTGTTCCCTTACTCCAAATTCTACATATTTTTTGACCAGTACGCTAGCATCATCCGCCTGACGGGCACCCTTGTCGGCACTGCAATGGCTATTATCTTCGTCGTCAGCTCCGTCATCCTCGGGTCTGTTGCCACAGGCATCGTCATCACTGCGACGGTAGTCATGATTGTTGTGGATATCATGGGCACCATGGCTGTCGCCGGCGTTTCCCTCAATGCGGTATCCCTCGTTAACCTGGTTATCTGCGTCGGCATTGGCGTCGAGTTCTGCGCTCATATCGCACGAGCATTCATGTTCCCGTCCCGCGGGTTGCTCGACCGCGCACCGACCAAGTTCCGGGGCAAAGATGCGCGCTCATGGACAGCGTTGGTAAACGTGGGCGGTAGCGTGTTCAGCGGCATCACCATCACGAAGCTACTGGGCGTATGTGTACTTGCATTCACACGCAGCAAGATCTTTGAGATTTACTATTTCCGCATCTGGCTGGCCCTCGTGATCTTTGCCGCTGTGCATGCCCTCATCTTCCTGCCTGTTGCTTTGAGTTACTTCGGCGGCGATGGTAAGGCTCCTCTCTCCCGTTCAGCTTTTGTCTTGATTCATCATGCTGATTGGTCCCTTGTAGGGTACGCGGATCCCGAGTCCAATGGCGGCTTGGAAGAGAATCTTGCAGCTCGAGGATACCGATCTTTGCTGATGGATGACGATTATGATTCCGAAGACGACTGATAGACATTTAGCAAGCTTTGCTCTTTTCTTTCTTCTCCCATCTGTTCTTTTCATGATTTTGGATACGCCTCTTGCGGTTGTTCTTGACGATCTCTGGGAAACATTTACAAATGGAGCAATCTACTGTCACTCCATTCGAATTGATAATTATATTTCTCGGTCTCCAAGTATGACGGCCAGCAACTCTATGGTCTGTGTACTTCAGTCCATTGTAGCCTTTTACGAGGGTGAGAAAATCTCTCTCTCATTCAGCAGCAAGAGCCGGTCTGTGACCCAAAAGCGACAGCCAACTCCTTGTGAGTTAAATTCGTATCAGTGGCGGCCGTTTCGAATGATGATATTCAAATCCTCGCCAACAGTCAGGTCCGATCTAACAACCAAAAAAGAACATCGCGGTGAATTTCCGCGACACCAAGTACCGAAGCTTCGAAACGACGAGATAAGCCTTCGAGTCCCCTGTAGCTTTGTTTCAGGCACTTTGTAGCTCGGAATGCATCCGGTCCTCACAGACGTTGTCGCCTCCGTTGCCAAATAAAAACACTTTATGATTGTAACGGTGGCTTGCCGTTCATGAGAGACGACTCGAATAATTTCGAGTTTCATTGACAAGATTTCTTCTTCGCTATTTGCGGAAACAAAGTGAACCGGGTCAAAGTGTGGCATCTCCATCTCTCCGTCTATTAAACCACTATGAAACCTTCATCTCAGCTTATATGGGCGTGCAATTGAGATTCTTGTGGAAACTCACCCCCTAGAGGACCCTGACGATATCTGCTCTACGGTTCAGCAGAAATACAAGTCATTCTTCAGTTCAGTTAACGATTGCCGACACGAACTTTCTCAGCAAACGAGATTCGAGTCTCAAGTGGACTCGATTGAAAGTAGGGGGACAAGGGAGAATGGGAAAACAAGGAAAATGTTATGAATACGGCAAGATATCGAAAGAGGAACGCACAACATATACAGCAGCATAAGGATCCTCGAACACGTGTCAATTACTTGACTGTCATAATGACAGTCGCATCTTTTTGACGGTACCCTAACCGTTATCTGGCCTAACCACATATGCAGTTCTATAAGCCATTACCTGAGGAGTTATCATATGCTCTGCTGAGGAACAGTTCTTATGGGGCAAGTCTCTGCATTGCTTGAAGGAGAAGATGGGAAAAGGAAAAGAGCGGACTGCCAAACCTGGAATCCGTGCAACTGTACTCCGTAGCCAGGTTGTTGGTGTGTCATATTCTTCTATCCCATCTGCTTCTATTCCAGTATCAACCACAAACTTCGAGGAATGTTCCTTTTCTTGAAACGTTATAATCATATGTGAACTCGCCGGCTGCAGTTCCAGCTAGAACAACGTTTTTAAAGTAGTTTTGGCATCCTGAGTTCAGAGATATCTCATGAAGCCGATATCATACCACTCATTGATGTCAGCCGGTTATCTCTATCGGACTCTCCGTCACTTATGCTAACCGTAATCCACTATAAGTCGTCTCAGTTGCGTTCCGTCCTTGTTTAGGAAATGGAATCGAAAGATTCCGAGTGGCGCCTCGCGCAACGTATTCAAGAGCGTCTTGTGACGAATCCCAGAGAATAGCTAATGGATATCAAAAACTACCGCTGTCTTTGGGAAGGGAAAATAATATACATCCATCGTGCAGTAGTCTGTAGTTACTTGTGATATTCCCTTCCGTAAGCGGTTTAGCGAATATGTGATGATTCTCTATATTTCCAAATTACATTTAGTTCCAAGCATTCCTGACCAGCACTGGGTGTACATTAGCTAAGTGTATTCCGATTGCTTGTACGGAGTAATGGTTACCTACTGACTACTGACTACGCTGCGCGTACCCTGCGCTGCAGCGTCTGCATTCGCTATGATCTACCAATGCTCATGCCGCCTGCTAAAAGCTTTCGCACTTTTCCTCTACACGCTTTTACGGTTGGTTCATAAACCCTGTCTTGACTTTTTCTGTGCGTCACAATGTCCGACCTTGATGAGAATCCTCCGTCACGAGCGCCAGATGACCCAGGGGATGCGCAGCTCACCCCAACAATTGACGTATGAACCTCTTTATGTCCTGCACATCTCCTCAGACTAACTTGTAACGTCCTTAACAGCCCCGAAGCAAGGATAATTCGAACACTTTCCCTTTAGATGGAGTTGATATCGCGGCTGTTTCGAATGAAAATTTAATTCGGCTTGAAAATACTGTCCCGATTGTCTATCAGATTGGTGCAACAAAGGTCGTTCGCATCTCACATAGCCTGGTTTTGAAATGTGGATCTTAGGTCCTGCCCTCGGAGGCTAAAGCTCTCGAGTTGGCTAGATAGAGGACGAGAGTCCGGGTTCCCAAGGCCTACCGCTCCTTCTAGGTCAAGGCATCTACGTACTATGGAACATACGGATATATTGCCATGGACAACATTGACGGTGAAAACCTCGGAGACTGTTGGAAGCGCCTCACACCAGAGCAAAAGGAGGACATGGTTCAGCAGACAGCCGACATGATCAATCAGCTCCAGTCCGTTGTCATTCCCGAGCCCGGCCCTATTGGTGGCGGACCTTAACGTGGTAGGCTTTTTCCGGACTACGGTGCTGGTCCGTTCAAGTCGGCCATGGAGATGGAAAGCTGGTTCAATCGCAAGCTGGAGATCGCCAAAGGTTTTCTGAAGGCCCAGCAGACACACCCGAATTCAAATTCACAGAGTTTGTCCTTGTTCATCAGGATATCAGTCCTCGAAACTTGATTCTAGATGCTGCTGGAAAACTTGTTGATTGACTGGGGCTTTGCTGGAGCTTATCCTCCCGCGTTCGAGCAAGCAACGATTGCCTATCAGTACATGTTCCCGGAATTCAACAGAATGATCCCTGATGTCCTTCCAAAACGCGAAATGGAGGTACAGCAACTCCTTTCGATTTCATATGCGCTGTCATTTTTCACTTTGGCCTGGCGATAGTTCTAGTACGATGTTTCCGCTGTGGCTGGTTGCTGCAGTGGGTGCTCGACGTTAAGGAATCTACATAGTTCAATCTGTTGAAGTACAACTCGCAATAGTTTCGTCTATTTTTTTCGAAATAATTACTACTCTTGCAACGGCATGTTTTGACTCCCGAAAGTTCAGGACTGTCTGGATCGAGGCTAAACCCAATCCACTCTTTGAGTTAGGGTTATTTAGGGTTTAGGGTTATCCGAAAGGCCGCGACGCGCAGTCGCGCACGTGTCACATGTGAACTGGCGACGAGGGGCTACCGTGGGGTGGGATTTGGAGTTAACCTCATCGGGAAAGAGACATGGTATTTTTTTTCTTCGCCCAAGTGCACCAAAAACAAAAATTTTTTACACGCACCCCTCCCCTTTTTTTTTCTTTGGATATTGGTTTTTCTTTCCTTGGTAGATCCTGGATCATTCCTTGAGATCCTGGTTCGTCGGTCATTGGGTTGAGGTTGGAAGAGTTGGAAGTACCAATCCTCAGGGCTTGGTGTTTGTTGAATACTTTCTACCAGACTACACACTGTCGCAAAAGCTTGCGACGCTGAGCGTCGGTTTCTTTTGTATCTGATTAATATCTGTTGTCTGCCATGGATCAACAACGATTCCTGCAGCAGCTCCAGATCATTCTGGATCGTGAGAATCCCTTCCCTTTACTTTTCTCTGACCTTACGGACAACTGACCAAGAGTTCCTGTTTTAAACAGCTGCCAATGGAAACCTCAAAGATGCTACTAGCGTCTTGCAAAAAGAGTTCTACGGCAAGCCCGAGGCATTTCTGTTCCTGCTTCAGCTAGCCACCACTCACGAGGATGCCAATCTCCGACAACTGGCAGCCGTCGAGGCCCGGTCTCTCGTCGGCAGGCACTGGCTGAAGATGACCGCGGAGCAGAAGCCGCAGATCCGGGAGCAGCTGTTGCGCGCCATCATGGGCAACAACAACACTGACCTCGTTCGCCACGCCATTGCCCGTGTCGTGTCCTCCATCGCGAAGATCGACCTTCCCGACGGCGAGTGGGCGGACCTGCCGCAATTTCTGGTCCAGGCTGTGCAGAACGGAAACAAGGATGAGCGAGCAATTGCCGTGTACATCTTCTTCACCGTCCTGGAGTCACTCGGGGAGGGTTTCGAAGACAAATTCAAGGATCTGCTCGTTCTGTTCAGCAAGACCATTCGCGACCCCGAGAGTGTCGAGGTCCGCATCAACACTTTGCTCGCTTTGAGCAAACTCGCCCTGCACCTCGACTCGGATGAGGATGAGGCTCCGGTGAAGGCCTTCCAGGAGGTCTTCCCGTCCATGGTGGCCGTCCTCAAGGATGCCATTGACACTGGTGACGAGGACCGTATTATGCAAGCGTTCGAGGTCTTCCAGACGCTTCTCGGCTGCGATCCTCAGCTGATGAATGTGCACCTGAGGGATCTCGTTACCTTCATTAACGAGGTGGCCGCCAACACCAACTTGGCCGAGGATACCAGGACCCAGGCTCTCAGCTTCCTCATGCAGTGCGTCAGGTACCGGAAGCTGAAGATTCAGGGTATGCGCATTGGCGATCAGCTCACTCGCACAGCGCTCCACATTGCGACAGAGCTTAGTGATGACGATGATGATGACGAGATTACGCCTGCACGTTCCGCATTGGCTCTCCTTGATATTCTTTCCCAGAGCCTGCCTCCTAGCCAAGTGGTTGTGCCTCTGCTCCATTCCTTGGGTCAATACTTCAACAGCGAGAACCCAGATTACCGCCGTGCTGGTATCTCCGCTCTAGGAGTCTGCGTTGAGGGTGCCCCAGACTTCCTTAGCACCCAGTTCAAAGAGATCTTCCCGATGGTACTCCACTTGCTCAACGACTCGGAGCCCAAAGTCCGTCGAGCGACCATGCTCGCTGTCGCTCGTCTCGCCGATGATCTTGCCGTGGATGTTGCTCAGGAGCATGCACAGCTGATGCCGCTGCTGATCCAGAACTTGGGTACGGCCATGGAGAACTACAAGGGTGAGGAAAAGGGTCCGATTGTGGAATTCATGAAGGCAGCAATCGGCTCCATCGACTCGGTTTTGGATGGTCTCGACTCCAAGGCTGTAATCCAATATCAAGAAGGACTGGTTCCTTTGTTCCACAAGCTTTTCCAGCACCCTGATTTCAAGGTCAAGAGTCTTACCGCTACCGCTCTTGGCTCGCTCGCATCATCTGCTGGGGAAGCTTTCCTGCCGTACTTTGAAAGCTCGATGCACCTTCTGTCAGAGTATTCGATGAAGAAGGAGAGCGAGGAGGAGCTCGATCTCCGTGCTAGCGTTATTGATGCCATGGGTGAGATGTCTGCCGCTGCGGGTCCCGAGCACTACAAGCCATACGTCCAGCCTCTGATGAACGCCTCTGAAGAGGCTCTTCACCTTGACCACTCCGGTCTGAAGGAGAGCACGTACATGCTGTGGGGCGCTATCTCCAAAGTGTACGGCGAGGAGTTCAAGCCGTTCTTGGACGGAGTTGTGAAGGGCTTGTTCGAGTGCATTGAGCAGGAGGATACCGACGTTGATATCGAGCTGGGCGACTCTGCCAAGGATCTTGTCGGAAAGGAGGTTACTATTGGCGGGCGTAAGGTGAAGGTGGCTGCGGCAGATGACTCCGACGAGGAAGGTGGCATCGAAGACATTGATCTCGATGAGGAGGATGACTGGGAGGATTTCACGACGGTCACTCCTCTCGCTTTGGAGAAGGAGATTGCCATCGAGGTGATTGGCGATATCATCAGCCACACCAAGAGTGCCTACCTGCCTTACTTTGAAAAGACTGTCGAGCAGCTGCTGCCTCTGGTCGAGCATCCTTACGAGGGTATTCGCAAGAGCACCATCAGTACTCTCCACCGCGCCTACGCTACTTTGTTTGCCTTGGCCGAGGAGACTGGCCAAATGCCTAAGTGGCAGCCGGGCCTGCCGCTCCAGGTGCAGCCGGCCAACGAGATCAAGAAGTTCGGCGAAATCTTGATGAAGACGACCATTAAGATGTGGTCCGAGGAGGCTGATCGGTATGTATTAGTTACATGTTTTGTTCCATCAACAATTCGTACGGTTGATTTGTCTGAACTGGGCTAACTACGAGTTATTCAGGACTGTGGTTTCGGATATCTGCGCGCACGTGTCTGAGAACCTTCGATACACTGGTCCCGCGCTGATCGCCGACGGAGAGGTCCTTCAAGAGATTGTCAAGCAAGTCGTCGCCTTGATTCAAAAGAAGCATTTGTGCCAGGAGGACTTTGATGAGGATGAGGAAACCAAGGAAATGATGGAAGAGACCTCTGAATTCGACTGGATCGTCATTGACCGGGCATTGGATGTTGTTTCTGGTCTCGCTGCTGCCCTCGGAGGAAGCTTCGCTGAGCTCTGGAAGATCTTCGAGAAGAGCGTCCTGCGATTCGCGGATAGCAGCGAGAACCTCGAGCGGGCCACGGCCGTCGGCGTCATCGCTGAGATCATTACCGGCATGAAGAATGCCATCACCCCGCTTACCGGCCAGCTGCTGCAGCTCCTCCTGCGTCGCCTGTCGGATGTGGATCCTCAGACCAAGTCCAACGCTGCCTACGCGGTTGGTCGACTGGTCGAGTTCAGCGAAGCCGACGCGGAGATCGTCAAGGAGTACCCGACCATCCTGAGCAAGCTCGAGCCATGCCTCGAGCAACAAACGTCGCGTCTTCCTGACAACACCACTGGCTGCCTTAGCCGGATGATTCTGAAGCACCGCGATCAGGTCCCGATTGGCGAGGTGCTTCCGGCGATCGTTAAGATTCTGCCGCTGAAAAACGACTATGAGGAGAACGACCCTCTCTACCGGATGATCTCCCAGCTTTGTAAGTACTACCGGGTTCCTGACTTTGGTGAGTGTCATAGGCTAATATATGAGCAGACAAGTGGGAGGACCAGACCGTCGCCCAACTCACGCCGAACCTGGTGCCGGTCTTCCAGGAGGTCCTCAGCGATGAGGACCAGCTGGAGGATGAGCGTCGTCAGGAGCTGATCGAGTTGGTCCGATACCTGAACAAGGCCCAGCCTGGCATTGCGCCGTGGATCGATCAAGTTGCCTAGACGAAAAATCGTTTTTCGGAACGAGTATGACGGACTAAAAACGATTGTTGACGAATTGATACCCCGGCACGATCATGATCCATGTGTGATACATAGTATTGGAGGAAAGTCTAATAGATCATTGCTGCTTACTTAATAAAATTCGCTTTGATGCCTTTCATAATGAGCCCTGACGGCGAAGAGCTCCTTCCAACACCTCAGCTGAGTCCGATTACTGGCACTGGTTCTCAAAGGAGCCAATTCGTTGCAAAGGAACATTGCTACTGCCGTTGTCCTGCACTTATATTGTCAAGTAGATGCCGCCTGAGGATGCTATTGGAAAGTCAGAATTCGAATATGGCAAAAGATCGAAAGAGTTGAGGTTATCGTACGAACTAGGCGCGGGCTAGAGGGTATGGATGCATAGTGAGGACATGATGAACTCGGAAGGATCTTGATCTGATCGCTGCTAATTGGCGTTTTCCAACCGTTCGACGGCATTTTCCATGTCCATACCACTAGATCGCCCCATATCCCATCAAGAATTGACATTGAATTGAGCAGCAATGCAGCATCATCCTCATTGGCTTCATCAACGAACAGTTCTCGTCACCAACTACAGTAGTCTACTCGACCAATGCTCTCCGTCGGACAGAAGTGGAAAGACCTGAAGCCGAGCATTGTCTTGATTCAGTATCTCTCCAGGATTTCTCGAAACTCCCAAAATCTGCCAGTCGGTTGGATTGAACTCAAAATAGCACAAACAACGCGAACAACTGGCTTTTCATTGATGGGTTTTGGTGAATTATTAATCCAACATTGCCCGGTTGGCTGGCAATGATCACCAGGAACGCCAAGATGCCGCCAATGCCGTCCGCTTCTACTGGCCCCCGTCGTCAACTGGCAGCAGTACTCCAAGAACCATCACTGTGCAATGCGGTAATTGTCACTGTGGCTGCTGGTGTTGCGGTGGAATCTGTATCTCCTGTGTAGCTATGTGAATATTGCCATTTTCCTAGTACAATAGCAGGTCACTATGGAGGAACAGTCTGGGGAGCTAAGAGGCATGCATAGAACCTCTACGGCTTCTTTGCATGCATCAAGTCGTCATTGGAAGGTCACAGAAGGATGGAAAAGTCAATTGAAGCCCCCCCAGATTGTGCTGTGGATAGGTAGTACTAGGAATCATGGCCTTGGAGATTACACTATGGTAGTCTTTGAGAATGGACATATGAGCGACTCCATGCAGAGGATACTCGGACTTTGTGAAAAATGCCTATCGAATCCAACAATCCAACCCCTTTCCAGAAACAGGATTGAGCATCGTTCTGAATCTGCTTCATTACAAATCATCGCTGCCATGGTTATGCTTGTGGATGTCGAATGCTAACTCCGGTATTGGTCTCCCCCTGTCTGGGCATCCATGGTTCGAGCTTCTCCAGAACCGAACAATGCTCCAAGATCCGGGACATAGCTCGGCTTGCCGATCTAATCTCCGCAAATCCACTAATCTCCGTCGCCGTCATGGTCAAGTCTAAAGTATTAATATGGGGAAGATTCACGGTTACCGAGGCCGAGACTTGAACAGTCATCAGAAGATCAAACAGAGAAGAGACGAGCGATCTATAGTATAGGTACATTTGCACATTCGTCGACGTGTATAGCAAGTAGCAACAATGGCTCCTAAGACGACAAAGCAGTGGGTTGTCCGAGGCACGAGCGGCTTCGACGACCTTGTCTATACCGAAGCGGCCATCCCGTCTGTTGGTGAGAACGAGGTGCTGGTCCATCTACGCGGTGCCTCGTTGAACTACCGTGATTTGGCGATTCCAAAGGTGAGTTGGGATCTTCCCTCGTTCTCTGATGAAGCTGGAAGTTGACTAGTAATTTGTCCAGGGCTTTTACCTCTTCCCGGTGAACTTTCCCGTTGTTGCCGGATCTGATGGCGCTGGTGAGGTTATTGCCGTCGGCCCTAAGGTTACCCGCTGGAAGCCAGGCGATCGTGTTGTCACTCTGTTCAACCAAACCCACTACTACAACCCCGTCGATGCTGCGACAGTCGCCACAGGCCTCGGTGGGTCTTTGGATGGCACCCTGCGACAGTATGCTGTGTTCAACGAGAACGGCCTTGTGCGGGCACCAAGTAACCTCGACTATATTGAGGCGGGAACACTTACCTGCGCTGGCATAACGGCTTGGAATGCACTCTTTGGCATGAGGCCATTGAAGCCTGGCCAATGGGTGCTGGTCCAGGGAACTGGCGGTGTCAGCATTTTCGGCCTTCAGGTACGGTAACCTCCTTTTTTCTCCTACAGTTATGTCGAAGACGATAGCATTGACAGTGTCGACAGTTCGCCAAAGCCGCCGGCGCTCGAGTAATCGCAACCACATCCTCTGTCGAAAAGGCCGAGGCTCTCAGGAAGCTCGGTGCCGAGCACGTCATCAACTACAAGGAGGACCCGAACTGGGGTGAGACCGCACGCAATCTCACCGGCGGTGTCGGCGTCGATCATATCCTGGAGGTTGGAGGTCCAGCGACGGTCGACCAGAGCATCAAGGCCATCAAGTTAGATGGAATGATCAATATCATCGGTCTCCTCGCTGGACCGGATGCCAATAGCAAGGCAGGAATCCTGGATGCTTTGAAACACATGTGCACATTCCGCGGTGTCTTCGTTGGGTCCAGGGAGCAGATGGAGGATATGGTCCGAGCCATTGAGGTGAAAAACATCAAGCCGGTCGTCGACAAGGAGGTGTTCCCTCTGGAAACGGCTCGGGAGGCATACGAGTATATGCTGGCACAGCGTCATTTTGGCAAGATTGCAATTTCGATCGACTAAGGGATCTTGTAATGTCGATCCGATCTGTGTGTACATGTTAGGGTAGTTTGGTCGATGTGAATCAAATGTCTTTGGCACTGCATTACAATTAGTACATTGTTCTTGTCTGCTTCTACTGCCGTACTTTGTGCCGATAATAACCTATTGTATCCTCGTGTCTCGGGTATTCGAGGAATCCTCTGGCCTGGTCGGAACAAGGTTGTGTTGTTACCATGTCTAGAAATATATTTAGGGTTAAGACCGAGACCTTCGCACCACAATACTGTCACGGTGGCCAGAGCATGAACGACACAACGGTAAGTATAGATAAAACGAACCTTCGTACATAGATAAATTTACAATTCATTACTTGACTAATTTGTACAGAATGCCATTGCAACTTGGCTCAACAATCGATGAGGCGAGGGATAAAGCACATGGAGGCAGATAAGGTCTCTGGTCATGATAAGCTTTTCAAGGGGGAGCCATTTTCAAGAAGCGGGTCTCGTAGTGTAACGGTTATCACTCCGGATTCTGATTCCGGCAATCTCGGTTCGATTCCGAGCGGGACCTTGAAAACAAATTCTTTTTTTCCCAAGCCCAACCTTTCCCAATCTACCTGACCTTCAAGTCGTGAATGGGACGCTTTTGTTTTTTTTCAGTCTTAAAGCATGGCATCCTGAGACGGAGTTATCGATGGAATCAGTGTCTTAATCAAGCACAATATGGTTCCTAGTCGAGCGACGCACCGCGTGAGCTCTTTTGGAGTTTTGCAGGTGAATAAGAAGCCGAGGTTGATATTCGCGGTCATTGAATTCCTACGAGCACTTTCTCCGCAGTTGTTCGAGTCTTGGATCCAGAGTTTCGAACCAGTGAACGATCCATCGGCTGGCTTCGATCCTATCGCAACGCACCGCGGTCACTACGTAATAATGGACATGCGCAAAGAACCTCTGGTCATCCAGTACAATTGAAGCAACATCAGTCAATATACACCCGGTCAAATCTAATGTCTCATGCTGTATGACGGATATATTAACATCAAGGAAATTCAGGCGCCGTCTCGCTCCTTCAGCAACTCAACAATGTGGTCATTCAACCAGTACCCTTGCAGCTCCTCTCTCGACATTTTCTTGGCTCCATCGATCCATCCTTTGCAGTTGTCTGCACCGCAGTTGCACTGGAACGGCTGATCCATCTCCCACTCGGTGCTGGGGTAGAAGAAGGTTACCGGCTCGCCTTCCTTAAGCGGCCGGTCGTCAACCACGCGGACTTCCATCTTGGCCATGTCGAACACCACGGACGGGCGGCACGAGTGGTTGCAGTAGACGAGGTCCGAGTTGAGTTCGATGTGTTGGTTGCGGTTGATCTGCACCGTGGTGTATCTCTGCTTCGGGACAATGGAGGCGCCGGTGATGCGAGCGAACAGGGCACCCGGAGGCAATGAGACGCGCGAGATGGCGCCCGATGCAAAAGGCTTGTCGCTGCGTTGCACATACAGCCGGTCTGCTAGGAGAGCGGCGGATTTTTTCGACGCCTCTGTGGTGTCATTGGGCGTGGAAACGAGATCGGGTTCAGCGATGGGAGCCATTGCGAAATGCTCGATCGAATGTATCACTTTTCTATGAGAACAAAAGAAATGAACTGACTGTAAAGAGGCGGGCCCCGTCTTATTTCTTGAGATCTATCAATGTTGATGTTGACTGAATCATTACGGAGTAATGGACTCTTTCTTACTCATATACTCTACGACACAACCCGCCCATGGATCACATTCTCCAATGCGGGCCGCTGTCGAACCACAGTTCTCCCGACAGACCGAAACCGTAAACGGAAGAGTAGTTCCATCCTGTAACCCTGTTTTCAAAGATCTCGTTGGTTCAAGAGAGAGCAAAAAATAATTGCGCAGTGTCATTGTTGGTTGCAATCAAATGGGGAACCCCCCCCCCCCCCCTTTCCGCGTGTATTGTGATTTTATTAGAGATCTCCTTTGTACCGAGGGCCGAAAGGAAAAGGGAAAAAATAAGTAAGAGGAAAAAATGATGGAGCGAGGGGCTATTTTTCGCTCCGAAGTCCGTGACGACATTTCGACCGATTGCGTTGCGAATTAGAGTCGAGCCAAGTTACGATACCTTCTAGAAGAAGTTTAGGTTTTCGTGATCTAAGAGATCGGTCTAAACTGGGAATGGTTAGGTGGGAACTTCAATAGGAAAAGTCCACCAATTTCGCTTGCCTCGGCGTCTTGTGAGTGTGGGCGGCGGGATGGTGAGGATTCGATTCATATGGACGTGCGCATATGTAAGGGTTGGGTGGTGGAAATGGTGGACGGAAATACCTCGTGATCACTACGAGGAATAGGTAGTACTCCGTAGTTGTTGTCAAAGAAAAAGGACAGCTCAGACAAATACTGTATTGCCATTCCTATGCTACCTAGTCCATTACCGAATCCGCGAGACTCCGTATGCGTCATGATCAGTTGCCCACTCGTGGTGGCAGGTGGGATGAACCCACATCGGGACTGCAAGTGCTGTGAACCAAGAGATCACCTCAGCTCCCCTCTAGGACCAGCCCACTACGAGCACGGCACTTGAGTGGTCGGAAGCTGGAAACATCGCTGGTGTTAGGTGTATCACTTGGAAGTTGGACCGTCGACGGATATTGCACGTCATAGTTGAATCGATATTTCCACACGTCCTGGCCACACACAAGAGTCAAGGATCCCGGAATATCGATCAAGCCATGACTTTCACAACGTCACTCAGGTCGGCCAAGGACAGACAGCGCCGGGATTACTCCTGTTCTGCATCTTCCTGTGACTGCTCGTCCTTCGGCCTCAGCTCCCACAATCTCGCGGCAAGCTTCTCATGACCGACAAAATTAGCAATTTGATATGGCAGCCAGTGTTTGTTTCCCGCGGGTTGGTTCGGGTCGGCGCCCGCGGCGAGTAGTCGCTCTACAATTTCTTCATGCCCCGCCGACGCCGCAGCGTACAGTGCAGTGTAGCCGTTATAGTAACAGCCCGGGGCGTTGACATCTGCCCCCGCTTCGAGTAGCCGGTTCACGATATGGAGATGACCGTTCAGAGAAGCAGCCTGAAGTGGGGTCAAGGCCTGATATCGCATCAGAGGAGTATTGACTTTAGCTCCCTTCTCCAGCAGTAGTTCGACCAGCTCGAGGTTGCCGGTTCCCGCCGCAGCTTGTAGTGCCGTTCGACCGAGGTTATGGGAGGCCGGCGCGTTGATTTCTGCCCCTTTGTCGAGTAGAAACTTCACAACCTCCAAATGGCCACCCTCTGCCGCTGCCTGCAGAGCCGTGCGGCCGTTGTACCGGTGCGCAGGACGGTTGAGCTCTGCGCCCGCATCGAGCAGCCGTTTGACGATCTCGAGATGACCTCCTCCCGCCGCTAGGGCTAACGCGGTCCTCCCACCGTTGTTTCCGCCCGGTGCGTTGACGTCTGCGCCGGCTGCGAGAAGTTTCTCAACAATCGCCGCATGTCCGTTCGCTGCGGCGGCTTGCAGCGCCGTTTGTCCCGACCAGCCATGCGGCGGCTCGTTGATATCCACGTTCGGGTCCTCGAGCAGTTTGGTCACGGTGTCCAGCTGTCCATCGCGCGAGGCTTCTTGCAGCGGCGACCAGACGTTCTCGTCCTCAGTTCCGTCGGCTTCCTTGAGTTCCTCGAGCTTTTCCGGCGTGTTGAGGATAATCTTGCCGTTTTTCCGCGGTTTGACCTTGGGCGGATCGTCACTCAACGACCGCAACATTTTTCGGGGTTTCTGGATGCAGTGGCAGACCTCTGGTGATCAGGATATCTTCGTCGCGACAAAATGGGAGTCTGTAGTCATGATATCACGGCAGCCATCGCAGGGAGGCGCCTGAGAAAGGGATGCGCACGGCTGAGTAATTGTTTGTGTTGTTTTAAAGTAGTAGTATTTGAGTCGGGATGACAGGGTCTGGAGATCTTTGTTGATCACCGACTGTTCGGTTGGCTACGGAGTACCAAGGAAAAGCAAAGAAACCCTCTGCAGCTGATGGATCAACTTTAGCACGAGGACCTTGGTCCCTGAATGATAACCTAGGCTTTCCACATCCCAGCGACAGGCAAGGTCTATCCCAAGGCACAATACAATCCATGCCGAGGTCATATGCATTTCGGCGTTGGCAGCACCGGGGGCCGTGCTTACTCGTACGGATGATGAAGCCAATAAGTACATACCCGGCCAAGTCTGAGACGGCCAAATTGCCATCATATAACCTATCGCCATCATCAGATTATATTGTGAGCATGACTGCCTACTGCCCGAAAGGGAGAAACTGAAATTACTGTAGTGCCAATTTGCCCCTCTTTTCACCCAATCTTGGATGAGGCTGACACGATAACCCCGAGGACTTTCGTCAATTCTAGTTGGTGCGCTAGGCTCGCCTAGCTGGAATGGCTTATCGCGCCATGGGACGGGATATTGGCCGGGGGCACATTGGACCGAGCCTCGAGTCCACCACCCCCGCGAAAAGCCGGGAAACTCCTTCACGGGCCGGCCAATGTCGCATGCTCGCAAAGTCAAAAGCCGAGCGTATCCTATCATTTCCCCTTGCCAGTTCCCCTGTTCCATGATCGGTTGTATGGTGGTGTTGCTGATCGGGGTGTTGGTATATCGATCGTGGGGAGGGGACTTTACATCCGGCAGTTGACACGAACTGCCGTCTCGTCATGTCGGTCACGACGACGACTACTTCTCGTTCGTCGCGCAGTGGCCCCAATAACCTCCATGGACCGCCGGGTCTTTTCCGTCTGAACTCCGCCTCGTCCTCCGATCGATCCTCCGACATGTCTCCGGTAACCGAGTCTGTCGAGTCTTCGATGGACTTGACCGACGCCTCCGCATCGCATAGCCCTGAAGACTCGTCTCAAACGACCACCACGAACAACAATAACAAGCCGAAACGCGTGTCCACTGCATGCGAATTTTGCAGGAAACGGAAGAAGAAATGCGACTTTCGTTATCCCAATTGCTCGGCTTGTACCCGGGCCGGCGTTGTTTGCACCGTGCTCACGCTGGGCCAGCCCGTGTCGAGTCAGGGGGTGCCTCGTGATCAGATTGAGAACCTCCAGAAACGGGTCGAGTGGCTAGAGCAATTATTGCGAACAAAGACCGGCATTGATGTGTCGGATCGACCAACAGGTAGTGTTGTAGACGACGACGAACAGTCATTTGATTTATGGTATCAAGTGCCGCACTTGATGGCACAACCTCGCGCGGGAATCGGGCTGAGCGCCCAGGAAGATTCTTCCAACGATGGCTCCAATGCGTCCGGCGAAACGATAACATTACCCCCGCTGGACAGCGAGACCTTGCCGAACATCACGGAATTGTTCCGTGATAAACTCGAAAACCGCCGACATCCTCTCGCTCGCCCCCGCCCGTCGATCATCCCGCCAGTGCGGCTTTTCACATCCTGGGAAGAGGCGGAACAGCTGGTGGAAGAATATTTCGAAGGGATCGGGGTACAGTATCCCTTTCTGAATCGAGCCGAGTTTATGCGCGACATGCGACGGATTTACCAAGGACAACCTGTCTCGCCGGAGGCTCAGAACTCCTACCATATCACCATGGCCATTGCCATTCTCACGACTACTTCAGACTCGAGTAAAGCCACAGCATTCTATGCGCTGGCTCGGGAAACCTTGGCACCAACCCTGCAGAACGAAGATCTCGTCGCTCTGCAGGCGCTCCTCAGCATGGCCCTCTACTCAGTCTCCTCGCCGTCGGGACCCAATCTGTGGCAGATCATCGGAGCTGCCATGCGACTAGCAACGAGCTTGGGCCTTCATAAGAAACGTCCGGCGCCCACAACGACAAAGGGCATGGTGGAGGATGAGATGGCCAAACGGGCCTTTTGGAGTCTATATGTGCTTGACAGGGCCACCTCGGTTAATCTTTTCCGTCCCTTGGGCATCGCCGACGAGGACATCACAGTCGACTTGCCGCGGGAGCTGGACGAGAACTGGGTCGAGGCTCCAGGTGCATGCCAGATGTCAATTTTCATACAAGTCATCAAAGTGCGTCGGATTTTGTCGCGGATCTACCGATGCTGTGAGTGCTACAGATTACGTATGGATGATGATTGCATTAAGCTAATGTGTCACGCAAGTGTACACCCCTCAATGCCAGCCCGGCAGCGACGTCAAGATGATTCTTGATGGGTTCCGGAGAGAGCTGGACGAGTGGAGAATGTCTGCACCGTTTATTCCCAGCTCTCTCCTCTACTCCACCAGCTACTATGACTTCCTCTATCACACCACGATGCTCCATCTGTACCGGCCGTCAACACTGAACCCGACGCCCGACGAAACATGCATCGTCGGGTGCGGCGACTCCAGCGTCCATGTAATCCAATCCTACTGGGAGAACTATGCTGCCGGCAAGATCAAATGGGTGTGGGTAACGCTTTGCTACATCTATTCGGCTGGCGTTACTATCCTCTGGTGCCTCGAGCAGAACGTCCGTGCTATTCGGCAGGGCCGACCGCCACTCTGGGATAATCCGCACGCCGTTCAAACAATCGACGCTACCCTGATGTTGCTGGAGCAATTTGCCAGCAACCGCAGTGGTGCGGATCGATTCGTCAGCCAGTTCCGACGGCAGAGCGCACAGGTCCTAGAGCGAGTTGCCCAGGCACAAGCATCCATGGAGCAGCAGAATTGCCAGAACATGACCGAGGCAGTTATTACCACGCCCCCAATGGATCCGATGTTTATGGACCAGATCCTATATTCATATAACTGGGTCGGCCAAGAGGTGGCTTCGTTTTACGCATTGTGAGTCGCGTACCAAATAATGATTATATCCACGGCATGTCGTTTATCTAGTGTTTACCTACTTTGGCTTGCGGATATGGCGTTGGCTCGGTGATTGCTAGAAAGGTCGGATGCATGAGCACGTCAAATTCAAAACAATTAATGAAACATGAAACTGGGTTCTTTCAAGCCACTCCCATCTCTTCTTGGAAGTTGTCTCCGGCTCCTGATGCTGAGAGGACCGGGGGATTTTTCATTGGCTAGCCTTAGAAGGTTTAGTCAATCAGAAGAGATGGGCTGATTGGCAGATAACAGCCCGGCTAGCTCAATCGGTAGAGCGTGAGACTCTTAGATCCTGGGTTCATCTCAAGGCTGCGGGTTCGAGCCCCGCGTTGGGCTTTATCTTTTTCTCCCGGTCTTCCCCATACAACGTATGAGGATATTTTTTTCTTTCTCCGACTCTAGGATCATCGTATGAGGGAAAGACTTAGTACGGGAAATTTGTCAATGATTGATATGATAAAGCGAGCTGCTGGAAACAAAAAGAAAATCCTATGGATATCGACCCAAATGACACCAATAAAACTACCTGCTACATAGGTAGGTAGGTATCTATGCCTCAGAATGCCAATTCCAGCAAAACAATGAACAGAAATGTATTCAAATCTTTAGCCACCGCCACTCGCCATGCCGGACCACATCATGAGATGAATTCCCTTTCGTCGATCCACCTCACGCTTGAGCATCAGCAGACAGGTCGCCACGACAACGCTCTGATCAATCTCCTTGATCGAATCCTTATCAATGAGTAACAGCCCTCCATTGCCGGCGTCCCTTTTCGAGGTGCCCGGTGTCCGCGTCTCGTTTGACCGCACGAGTTCAGCGAGGATCTTTCCATCACTGTCGCTGCTGTTGCTGCTGCTTGCTGCGCCCTCGGGGATTTTCCGTCGCAAAACGAGTAGATTAGCTTGTTTCCCGGTTTGCGGATCCTTCCGCTTGGCGTATCGCCATTCGAAATGCTTCTCAGGACGACCATTCAGAGCTGGGACGGTGAAGTCGGTTGCTCGAGTTGTCCAATGGGTTTCGGTCTTTATTGTAGGTAGCGCATCTTTGTCCTCATCCTTCTCGTCTTGCTCGTCCTTCCCCGACAGGATCTTCAGCTCCGGATCCCGTCCGGGCCCGAAGAAGTAGTTCGACTTGATGAGCGCCTTGCCTGTTTGATCAAAGAGGACCGCGTCGCCGGAGCGTCGCTTGTGCCGCTTCGAAAGATAGGCGAGCTGTTCTGAGTCGACATCATAAATTGGAACCTCGAGTTGGGTGTCGATAATGGGCAGGACCTGGGGCTTGCGCACGAATCCAAGGCCCAATGCATCGATCCGCAGTCGTCGGCAGGGTACAGGCGCAGAGGATGGGCTCAGGGAGAGAAAGGTGGTGATGTCGGCGTAGTTGCTGGAGCTGGTTCCGGAAGAGTAGACGGACGCACGGTCTGCTTCCAGCTCACTGCTGTCGCTGGTATGAAGGCGTTGTTTCTCGTTTGGAGGAGCATGGTGCGAGGTCTCCTCAGGTGGAAGATCCGAGTAAGGTGGTGGGGGGTAGTCTTCTTCTCCTTCGTGAATGCTCGGAGGGGGCTGCTGCGCGTACGATGGAGGAGTGGTAGTATTGGGATCGCGTGGTCGAAGCTTTTCTTCCATCGTTGCGATTGATCTGCTGATCAATTACTAGATTGACTGACTGATGTCTGAATGATGTATGATTTCTCCTCGAGGGAGGAGGACGTCCCTTTTATGCAACAACCGAGCACATCTACGAACATATTCTTCTTTTTCCTAGTCTGGTAATATTCTTCCAATACGAAGCGCCTGATGGCTTCTCGCCCGTCTATCGATCACTCGGCACTCTCCATAGTCATTGTTCCAGGAGCAAGCCGCATGGCTCCGTCAAGCAAGGATACCTGGGTGCCTGAGGTTTGAGGAAAACCAATGGTTCGACGAATGATGTCCAGCCCTAACGGATGATCTCTGGAGAGACTAACCATATTCGGCAATCTCGTATCGAGCTCGAAGCTCGACGCGGCTGGATCCAAGTGGCCACATCAAAAGCCAAGCAGAAATGCGGCGGTGCCAATGGACCATGCGAAACTGCTAAGCCCGGCTCCACGTTGATATACAATCAAGTTACTGGAACTGGTAACTACAGTTGGTATATTCCAACTTCGGATACTCGTGGAATGGAAGGTTGGCAGATGCTTATTCATAACTACTAAAGTACGAAGTAACTCAAAAAGTTCAGGGGTACGAGCATTCCATGTGATTCCCGTATGGAGTACGAGTAATCGTGCTGGCGATAAAGAGAAGGGAGGGAAAATGGACTTGGCGAGATGTTAAACTAAATCAGGGCAAACAACATCAAAATAAACTTATCACGTGGATTACCTGCCTCTTGATCAACTGGTCTCTTGGCGCGGCCGGAATTTCGTGCGTCTCCGATCTTCTTGGCTCTTCTCACCGCCTACCGTGGCAGCCGTCAACACCGTTCTACCCCGCGGGCGAGGTCGCTGCTGGTCTTGCGAGAGTCAGGGGGTTGATTTCGCTTGTTGTCCAAATCTTCTTTAAATCATATCGGATACGGATCGCTACCGGCCGCAATGGGGTCCATGGTGGATATTGCGTCCTCGTTTATTGAGGGAGCTCCGCCAGGAGAGGTTCGTTTTCCAATTGAATTGTTTACAGTCTACGAAGCGGGATGCTGACGTATGGCCGTGAATGTAGCTTGCCGATGTCGTCGCTGGTACTATCCTCCGTTTCGATCAGGCCATATATTTTGTGCTGACAAGGTTCAGATATTAGAGCCCTTACTTCTGACGGTCCCGATATCATCCCGTCGCTGGAACCTGCGTTCCGCAAGTACAATGAATCTCAGCTCGCAACCGTCAAACTGCCGGGAAGCAGCCAGGAAGTACGATTCCTTCCATGGATTGCAAGTATGAGCCAGTATTGACCAAGGAATGCAGGTGATTGTGAGCGAATTCAACAAGTTGGACGACGGGCGGTATTTCGACGTGGAGAGTTCCACATCCTTTGAATTTGATCACGTCACGCAAGTACGTCTTTTTGGATCTGAGCATGAGGAGTATTCAGCTTAGGAGGGGTTTAGAAAGCGTCGGCTGTTCAATCGCACCCACTGGAATCTCAGAACGCAGAATTGATGTACGTTCCCTTCATACTGTCGTCATTGACTGTGCCTGACAAGTGCAGAAAATCACTGCTCAAGTCCTTGTCGAACCATGCCAAGGAGCACTACCCCAATTCTTCGTATGGAGTGTATCCCATTGAGAACGATTCGGCTATTGCCATTGCTCTAGTTGCCAATCGTTACTCACCAAATAACTTCTGGTATGTCTCTCTTCCTTTGCATCACCGAATGATTTTTCTTACGTCTTTTCACAGGAACGGCCGATGGCGTGCTATCTATCAGATCCCGGTCTCCGCATCATCAACAACGATTACCGGAACCATCAAAGTCGACGTGCACTACTACGAGGACGGTAACGTTGCGCTAAACACAAAGAAACCAATCACGCTTTCCGTTCCGTCGCTGACCGCGTCGGCGGTCATCTCTAAAATTGCCGTGGCGGAGCGGGAATATCAAGAAGAGCTAAACCGCGCGTTTAGCCGGTTATCCGAGGATGCGTTCAAGAGTCTCCGTCGCCAGCTGCCTATCACACGGCAGAAGGTGGAGTGGGAGAAGGTCGGAGGATACCGCCTGGGACAGGATATCGCCGGTGGGCGTGCCCGATGAATAATGACTAGTTTTTTTTTTTTTTTTTTTTTTTTTTTTTTTTATTTAAAGATGCGCCCGGCGCTGTTGTTAAATATACCAATCCACTATTTTGAGTCGTCTTAGGACGGGATGACCTGATTGAACACGTATTTGCCGATAGAGAAAATTACCTATGTACTGCATTGAGCTATGCAACGCAAACGGAAAACTCCTTTTTGACAAAAGCAGAAAAGACCGGAAACTCCCCAACTCCTCTGTTGCCTCGCTCCGTCGAAAAATAAATGCACCCGAAGAACAAAAACATCAGTAAGAAAAATATTGAGAACCTTGGCCGAAGCTCACTCGATACTCATATTCATCAACCCGTCATTGGTCTCGTTCATGCCCTGTAAACCAACGCGTTTCAAGTTGCCCGCAGAGGCCATGGACGATTGGTTGAGTACGGGACTATTCTGAGCACTGACTCCCGGAGATACCGCGCGCCGTTTGAATGATTCGGGATCCAAGTCATCGTCCCGGCGCCGCTTGCGGCGGAGCTCTGTTGCGTTGGCGGGGTTACTTGACTGCGCGGATGGTGAACCACGGCCAATTTGGGTGATGGTTGACTGTGGTGTCTCCATGTTGACGTCTTCGCCGGCGCCGGACGAGTGCGCTGACATGGTGGACGGTGGCGGCGTCTGGCATCGATTGTCCAAGGACTCCCAGAACTTTGCTCCTCCGGAAGAAGTACGAGGAGGATGGCTAGGGCCCTTGTCGCTGGAGGTCAAGCCTTCAAGTTTTTCGAATGGGAATGTTGTGTCATGGGCAGGGACCCTTGGGTCACTCTCACGGACTTGCCGAATAACATCGGCTTCGCGTTTGGCTTCACTGTCAAGCGGGGCGCTTTCTTCCATGAGTTCTGCACGTACCCGAGCAAAACTCTTGGGCTTGGGCTATAGGCAATGAGCTGTTTGCATGGAGAAGAGCTTACTAAACATGCAACTTACAAGAAGATTTCCCCGCCTTGTTACAGGGCGCTTGATCACACCGCGAGGACTATCCGCACGCGAAACGTCGGATGAACTTGTTGTGGTTTGCGCGACTTGGCTCTCATTGTCATCGCTCATATCTGATAAGTGAAGTTTTGTGAGAACTTCGCGCGCAAAATACCCTCCATTGGAGCTTTCGCTGCTTTTCAGCACCGGAGGGGAAAGAGGCGCCGGGCTAAGCTTCAAGCTATTCCCACTGGTCCTAGAGCCATGGCGGCTTCTGCGGCGACTGCGAAAGCGCGCTTGCTGGAAACTTGGCGTGTTCGGAACGGCCGGGTTACCTCCAATCCAGTCTGCTAGTGGATTCTGCATAGCGGGCGCTCCGAATGGCCTTGAAGCGACGTCCCCGATCCTGTTGGCTTGTGTCACTGAACCAAATATCCCATCTTCTCTGTCGTTCATCGAGTCATCGTCATCGTCGTCATCGCTGCTGGTGGTATCCGAGTCCATCATATTGACACTGGACAGCGAGCTGGCAACGCCTGCCCGGTCGGCCGAATGGCTGTGAGAAATATTCCCTGACAATCCGGGTGATCCAAATGAGGATGACATGGTGGACCGGCGCTGGGGAATGTTCACTCCGCGCCCGCCGACAGTGGGGGATGAATCGGGCGACGATTCAGCTAGGGTAGAATGATGTAAATTTGTCGAAGCACGCGAGAAATCGAGCCCTCGTGAGCGGCGCGGTAGCACGGAGGCCGGGGATCCATAGATCTGTGCAGAGTCCAATTTCGGTGATAGAGGCGCACGGTTCAGTGTGTGGGAGGGACTAGGTGTTGCTGCCTGAGCATTTTGTCTAGATTGAAGCTGAAGGGCTGGCAAAGACGACTTTTGCGGCGTCAACGGATTATTGGCAACACCTAGGTCATCTTTGGCCACTCGTTGTTTGTCAGTGATCGTGATGGATTGTAGATCTAGGCTCGGCTTAACGGCATCTGACAAAGAACGTGATTTTGGGGAAGGCCTGGGTGACGCAGTGCTGCTGTTGCTGTGATTCGCAGATCGCTCTTCGCTGCTCGAGAGATCCTGTGGTTGGTAGTTTCGCTGCCAGATGGATTCCGCCATAGTCCCTGATATCGCTGGCGTTGAGTCGCTCGAAAACGACGGCGGAGGCACCGAATTCGAGGCTGACGCTTCCGACATGGGTACAGCGGATCAATGACAGACGCGCAGATCGACACCTAGGCCGTGAATGTGAGCATCACCGGCTCTCTGGAGATTTAATTAGTATTCCTTGGACGCGTTTCCTTTGGTGTCGTGGTCGAGTCATCGGCAACGGGACCTTGAGTTGTATGAGGGATTGAACATTTCCGATATCAGGACGCGCTTGACCGGCGGGAAACCATGCCTGTCGCAAGCGCGTCTTCTATCAAGGCACTCTTGGTTGCTTGTCGCCTCTTTGATTCTGGCGCATCGAGATGTTGACGGCGCAGCCAATCATCGACCCCGAATCGCTGGAGCCCCGCAGTGGAACGCGAAAAGGATAGCTCGAAAACGGAAAGTTGACGTAAATTACGTGGAATTGCTGAATTGGACATACTGCAATGAGACTAGTGGTAATACAATCATGTATGAACCCTGTCATGCATTCGCTCGATAAATACGGGACAATGTGTATATCACGTGACGTCCAGCGTCTGTGTTTCGTCAAGCCTATTGGTCTCTTGTCATCTCTTGAAGCCATTGCCCACTGATTCCCAACTGGCATTAGATTTGTCGTTCATAACTGGTGTACCTGATCGTGGAAAGGGGCCATGCACGGTGTCTAGCGTCTCATATGATCGGGCCGGCGACACAGCGCGCATTGGCGGTGGCCCAAGCGAGAACTCGTTGGTACTGGTGGTCCGAGCGTAATGACTGTTGGCATAAGGAGTGTGATGCCGTGGACGTTGTGAAGGAGGGATATCGTCGATCTCGAAATCTTGGTTTTTGAGGTCTTCAGCCTTGAGCTGGCGACGCCGTCGGCGAATGATGAAGGCTACAACAAGGATAGTCACCAGGACGACCCTATCAGACACCCATTCGATCAGCACCCCTGCGCGATAATGAATGGAGCGTAATGGTCGCATACCCTGCCATCACGGCTGTCGGAATTACCGTTAGCATCGTCTGGTTGACGGGCTTCTCGCATTCGGCGCCGCTGTCGCCATCTTTGCACTCTCGGCGGAGAATGTATCGAAGAGCAGCCATGACTGTAACCGTAAAACCGGAAAAGCGGAATGTAAATGAGCGTTTAGTAACGAGCCAGCGTTGGAAATGTGAACAGTGAGAGGATCAGGTACTAAAGAGCGACTCAGTGGAATGATCCTCGCATCTTCGTCTCTGAGAAGACTGTGAAAAGTGAATTGGCGAGTACAAACAAAGAGGAAGGAAAGTAAATGGACTGTGGCTGTCACCACACAGCCATGCTTTGCAACGAGGTGGTTCTTTGTCGTGCAGCTCGTCCAATGATGACTAGTCAACTGTCCAACATGCCCCTTACAACGATCGATGAAACCCTTGCCAGGCCTAGTCCGAATTAAGCTAACGAAGTTCCTTAATTCGTGTCGCCCCGACGGCCCCCAGGAAGCCGATAGCCGCCAGGTCCGGAGTTTGATCAGCCGGGGGAGGCTACCAAGCATGGTCACCAGCAGATCCATCGCTCATGGTACTTCTACAACCATTATCATCGCAGTAAGTGATTCGGCAAGAACCCAACCTTCAGCAAGAGGCCACCACGCAATACTGCACTCGAGCAATCACTTCACACTCCCATGTGACACGTGTGTGATCTGCGTGCGAGTACGCTTACGTACGCCGTAAGCCCGTAGAACAGCGGTTGTTCGACTCGTAACATGAATACTCGTATTGCCACATCAGGGATAGTCAGATTGGCTACGCCGCGATTATTGGCTATGATTGACTGAAACGATCAGGTACCTGTAAGTTACCATGTAAGTATTCGAAATACATACGAGCGAACTTGTCATGAGTTTCCATTCGCCGTCGAATGCATGAAATCTCTGGATGCAGATGCGTGGATTTGGATTTGCAGCTTTGAGCCATGGACATGATCATGCCAGCAATTCAGCATCATTTGTGCGGTTGATAGGGGTTCATGATAGTAGTAATTCGGCTGCATAACCTTGTATAAGGCTTGTAGTGTCGTATCAAAGTCGCCTCATCTGGTCACATGTCGGCACGGTACCGTCAAATGGCCAATCACATCGCAATTACTCTGTACCTACCAGACGTATTGGACAGAACGCGGTTTGGTACTGTATACGAACTCTGCAAACGTGCGATCAAAGACGCGTCGCAAATCGCATCAGAGAGCCCTCTGCTCCAAACCTAGAACAATAAAGCAGAACAAGGCAAATTCTGCCAGAGTCGCAACTTCCAAGAAGTGGCGAGCCTCATTTCTGTGATCATTTATTCGGGGCTCTCGAGCTGAATATTCTTCATTTCTGTTAACTACTATCTCTACCTCACTCCGACGAATCGGGCCTCCATTGAGCATCCTTACCTTGTTAATTTAAACGCATACTCGGGTCCGACAAGGAGAGCCTGTTCAATGGTGATAGTCGGCATTCGCGCAAACTTCCATGGAACGAAATTCATCTGCATCATGGCTCGGAAGCCCTGAAGGTGATGACCGACTCAACGGATCTCCCGCGAGAAGTCGCACAGGAGATCCCGCTTCGTTAGGATTACGTTCAACACTTTTGTCCTCTCCATCGAACCGACGTACCTATCCGTCCATTGCCGAACCGTCGCCATCCATGGAGTCCCAGTCAAGTCGCAAGCGTCCCATCGACCTGGGTAACTCGAGTGACTCCGACTCATCAAAACGGAGAGTGTCTGAGAACGGTGCAGCATCAGCGCCGCGATCGCCATTAGGGCGCAGTTCTGGGAATGAGGCTGCATCGGATATGGACGATGAAATAGATGAAGATCTCCGAAAGCTTCTCGGGTTTGATGCCGACGAGGATCTCGAAGCAATGCGGAGAGAGCAATTGGAGGCAGAGCGATGGTTGAAGGAACGTGCCGAGCAGGAAAAACGGGATGCTGAGTTTGCAAGGAGACTTCAAGAGGGCTGGCGAGATCTCGGACCCTCTCGTCAATCAGGCGTCTCCTCCAATTCAAGTCGGCACTTGCCCTCCACAATGGAATCGACAAGGTCTCCAGATTCTCCAGAACAACTTTCCCGCTCAGTGGTGATGGGTTCATCAGATCGTTCTTCGTTCGGTTCGATTCTTAATTATCGTCAACCCACAACTGCTCCGGAGCAGCCTTCTCGCACGGTGGGAATGGAGCCGTCGAACCGTTTGTCGTCCGGCTCGATGTTCGGGTATCCCCAACCTACGAATGCTTCACAACAGCTTGCTCGTGCGGCAGGAGTGGATTCGTCGGACCGCTGGTCATCCTCTCCAGTCTATACTAGTTTTTCATCCGGGACTCAGAAGCCTACAACTGCACAGAACAAACCTTCCTTCACAGCAGGAATGAATTCATCGGGCTCTTCGTCGTCCCGTCTGACGACGAGCTATCCATATACGTATCATCAGCCTTATGCCTCCTCATATTCAGGTCAGTATTGCAATGCCTCAAACACGAACGGCAATGACGGTGAAGTCATAGAAATCTCACGGAACGAGTTTCTGAGCGCTACCGGGAGAGAGACTTCCCGGCCGCCATCACCAACGGCGCTCTATATCGCTCCGTCCTATGATTCTTATCGTGCGCCGACGACTTTGGACAGCATTTGGAAAGCGAGGAGTTCGTTCATGGACAGCTCCTATTCCTTGGGTGGCTCTTCCTCGAGCGCCCTTGCGTCTGTTAGGCCGTCCAAGGGCAGTTATTCCTCGAACGACACTAACTTGAGTGGCTCGTATTGGGACAACCCCTTCGACAGTTCGTACTTGGGCGGTTCCTCGCTGTACAGTTCGGGTTACTGGAGTGGCGGCGACAGGAAACAAACTGAAAAGGAAATCAAGGAGTTGCTAGAGAACATTTCTCCTGATGTTCCTCCGCCCAAGGACAAACGAGAAGAGACCCCACCGGCGTTGAAATACCAACTCCTTGAACACCAGAAGATTGGCTTGAGTTGGATGAAACGCATGGAAGAGGGCCCGAATCGTGGTGGAATATTGGCAGACGACATGGGTCTGGGCAAGACGGTACAAGCAATTGCGCTCATGATGGCACGACCGTCCTCAGATCCACGACGCAAGACGAACCTTATCATTGCCCCAGTCTCCTTGATGCAGCAATGGAAGCGTGAAATTGAGCAGAAGATCAAGCCTGAGCACAAACTTCAGGTGTACATCTTGCACGGTGAAAAGCGGGGTGCTAAGTTCGATCGGCTCAAGCAGTATGACGTTGTTCTAACAACGTTCGGAACGCTGGCTGCTGAGTTAAAGCGCTACCAGAGGTACGAACAGTCTGCCGCCAGGCTGGCTGCGGCCCAGTCCGAACTTCCGGTACTGGGTCCAAATTCCACTTGGTATCGAGTGATCGTCGACGAAGCGCAATGCATTAAGAATCGATCAGCGAAATCGGCGATTGCTTGCGGTCTTATCAAAGCCACCTACCGGTGGTGTATGACTGGCACGCCGATGATGAACAACGTGGAGGAATTGCACTCCCTGATCAAGTTTTTGAGGATCCCTCCGTACAATGATACTAGCAGGTTCAACCAAGATTTCACCAATCCACTCAAACATGGGCCATCGTCGCCTGCATATGAGAAGGCACTCCAGCAATTGCGGGTTTTGCTGAAAGCGATCCTTCTCCGGCGGACGAAGGATTCGAAGATCGACGACAGACCTATCTTGCAATTGCCACCTCGGACGACGGAGAAAGTTTACACAGTCTTCAGTGATGACGAAAAGGCGTTTTACAATTCATTAGAGACGCGGACACAGATCCAATTCAATAGATATTTGGAGGCCGGAACGGTCGGCCGGAATTATTCACATATCTTGGTCTTACTACTCCGCCTTCGACAAGCATGCTGTCATCCGTTCCTGATCAAAGATGTTGCGGAGCCCGCTGCCAGTTCCGTGACAAAAGACGATGGAGTGGATTTCATTGCGAATGCGAAACGATTCGATGCGGACGTGGTTCGGCGATTGAAAGAGAACGAGCCTTTGGATTGTCCAGTGTGTATCGATGCAGTCGAAAATGCTGTCATCTTCTATCCTTGCGGCCATGCAACCTGTGCGGAGTGTTTTGCACGAATCACGGATCCGGCAAATGCCATTCGGCAGGGTCTCAATGATGGCCTGGCCGAAGCAAAATGTCCCTCCTGCCGCGCCAGGATCGACCCGAAGCTGATCACAGACAAAGCTTCATTCATGAAGGTTCACGCACCCGAGACGCTCGGGGGCGGACTCGAGCCGGAGTCAGGAATCAAAGCAAGGGAGGGCAATGACGAAGGCTCCGAAACCGAAGACAAGGAGAAGGATAAAGACAACGATGATGACGATGATGACGATGACGACGACGATGATGATGATGATGACGTCGATGGACCGAGCCAAAACAAAGGCAAAGGGAGGAAACCTGCGACAATCACCTTGGGCATGCGGCGGAGAGAAGCAGAAAGGAACGCCGCATCGAAGCGCAAGTACCTAAAGAACTTGGAAAAGCGGTGGATCAGCAGTGCCAAGATCGACAAAGCGATGGAGATCCTTCAGGACATCCAGGACGCCGGCGAGGGTGAGAAGACGATCGTCTTCAGCCAATTTACCTCCCTGCTTGACCTGCTGGAGATTCCCATCCGCCGCAAAGGATGGCAGCACATGCGGTACGACGGCAGTATGCGCCCCGCGGAGCGCAACGAGGCCGTGATCCGCTTCAGCGACGACCCCAACTGCAAGATCATGCTCGTCTCGCTCAAGGCCGGCAACTCGGGCCTCAACCTCGTCGCCGCCAGCCAGGTGATCATCTTCGATCCGTTCTGGAACCCGTACATCGAGGACCAGGCCATTGACCGCGCGCACCGCATCGGTCAGCTGCGCCCCGTCTGCGTCCATCGCATTCTCGTGCCGGATACGATCGAGGATCGCGTGCTGGACTTGCAGAATCGGAAGCGGGAGTTGATCGAGGGGGCCTTGGATGAGAATGAGGCCCGAAAGGTGTCGAGATTGAACCTGCAGGAGCTCAAGTATCTCTTTGTATGTTCTTCCTCCTCCAATCTCTCTCATTCGATCACGTTGCTAACCTATCTTTTTCGTTTAGGGTGTCCGAGACTAACTTCGATAATGATTCATCGATGCTAGATACCCCCTATTCATCCTGTTCGTCATGTACATACGTTCGGGTTTTGCTTCTCCTCTCGTTTTTGCTTTGCGTTCTTTGTACTTGCTTTTCCGGGTGGCGGCATGGGATTTGAGATAAAGAAGAAGGAAAAGAAGAACGTCAGAGATAAAGATTCCAACCTCCATACACTGTTCTCCGTTTGCTGTGATTTCCCTCCTCGCGTCCCATTTTTGTTCTACCCTATACTCCGTATTTTCGGTTTCGGTTGACCCTAATTTCCGTACAGAACACGATTCATGGGCCTACTGGGATAATGGAATTGCATAAAAATATTTAGAAGGGAAATAGAAATTAGAAGGGACTTTCCAAGCGATTGTAAACTGGTTATTCATAGACAATCGTCTATCATCAACTTCATCCTAGTGCACATTCTTTCCGTCCTAAGGGAGAACATGATGGACAAGAACATCATACATGTATCCGGGTATTACTGTTCTTTTCATTCAACTGGCATTAACCCTTGTAAAACAATGTGATGTCGTTGCATAACAAAGGAAAAAAAGTCTTTTCTCTACAGGTCGTTGTCCTCCTCATCCGGCAGCGGCTGTTGAGCGGCCTGGTTCAGCTCGTCCTGGTACTTGGCCATGACCTCGGGGTCGACCTGGACCTCCGGAGGAGCCAGGGCCGGAGCAGCGACGAATTCCTAAAATTCAGTCAGCACGAGCTCGCGGATATCGTAGACATTGAAAGTGGAAGACATACCAAAGTCGGGTTGCCGACCAACTTGCGAGCGAGCCACAGGAAAGGCTTCTCGAAGTTGTAGTTCGACTTGGCCGAGATATCATAGTACTGCAGGTTCTTCTTGCGGTGGAAGGTGATGGTCTTAGCCTTGACCTTGCGCTCCTTGACGTCGACCTTGTTGCCGCACAGGACGATCGGGATGTTCTCGCAGACGCGAACCAGATCACCTAAACTCCGTCAACCTTCACTATCAGACAAAACTAGATATAGGAGTACGTACGGTGCCAGTTGGGAACGTTCTTGTAGGTGATACGCGATGTCACATCGAACATAATGATACCGCATTGGCCGTTGATGTAGTATCCATCACGGAGACCGCCAAACTTCTCCTGACCGGCAGTATCCCAGACATCAAACTGAATCGGGCCAAGGTTCTGATCCAAACCGTCAGTATTCCACCCTCAACTTGATTTGTCCAGGGCCGCTACGTACGGTGGTGAAACCGAGCGGGTGAACTTCCACACCCAACGTGGCAATGTACTTCTTCTCGAACTCGCCAGTCAGGTGGCGCTTGACGAAGGTGGTCTGTTTCGGACATCGCACAGTCAATAACGGTCCCTCCAAAGATGATAATGATGATGGCACCGCGCTGCAACGAAAAAGGGATAGAACAACGCCGATCGAGCGATCGATCAAAAAACCGGGCGGGGCTGAGCGACGGAGGGCGTAATAAGCGGGAAGTCGCAACGGAAGGCTCCAAATCGACGAAATATCGATCGCGATGCGAGGCGTCAAGGTGCTCCGAACAAGCAAATGCTCCAACTCACCTTTCCAGTACCGCCGTCACCGACGAGGACCAGCTTGAAGGTCGGTGGGGCCTGCTGAGCCATGTTGACCAAGTGACGTGATAAGGAAAAAGAAAAGGACGATAGAAAATGAATATGAAAGTCGCGTCGCTACACTACGAGCCGCTTCGATGATGATGAAGGACGGCGGATCGGAAGCGTCGCAGGAAGAAAATCGCGGACGCAGGGGTTGGTAAGAGGAAGTTTTGCTCCTCTCGGTGATGGAATTTTCGCGGACAACAAAACGAGCGGCGGCCGGTGATCACGTGACCTGCCTATTTGCCCCTCTCCACCCCTCCCAACTTTCATACAATTTTCTTTCTGAAGCGCAATCAGCATGCATACAACGCGTCATTGCCTAGTGAGCGGTAAAATTGCAACAGCTCAATGATTGTCTAACTGTGACTTTTATGTTCTACACAGACTGCCCAGAATGGTTCTCGAGTCAATGGCTTCTTTCAATCAGCCACCAATATGACGCTAATTTCGGTAGACAGGGTCGCGTGGGCTTATCAGCCTTTTTCGAGTCAAGAGAATGATAGATCACGAATCCATACACATTCTGGCATTGGTATCGTAGCACGTTACAAGTAGAGTTATCATAACACATGGAAGAATGCAGTCACAGCGGAACTAAGTGGCAGCCCAAGAGACCCCGACCTCCCCAGTCGCGTCGTGGAGTAAGAATGAGACTGATATCACGAGTTCCTTCTCCGTCTTCGCTTTTGCGTGTCACCTTTACTACCAGAGGACGCTAGATTTTCTGTTAGTTATTGAAATGACGCGATCTAAAGCAAGCGGTGTCCATACCCCCTCGTTTTGCTGAACAACCTCCCCAACCTTTCTCAGTCGTTCGTGATTCACCCAGTTGACACTACCGAAAGTCCGGACGATGTCTCCAGCTTTCAAGCCAGCTTCAGCGGCTGGGCTACCGTCTGCAACACTGTTAACCCTTGCAAACGGAGTCTCTACTGGCGGCCGGGACTCGGTGGCACTCAGCGGAATATCTGATGATGTCGTCGAGGCAGCACCGCTTTCCCGAAGAGATGCGAAGTGCTCATGGAGCTTTGTCTCGAGGTGCTTCATCACCTCTTTGTGGTCATTTCGAAGATGGATGATGCGGACCCGTGTATAACGAACTAGATCGAACGGTCAGAACAAATCTAGCCAAGTGAGGAAGGCGTAGAGAGGCGCGTACTCTGTGCTACGTCAATGTCGTTGCGAGGGAAGCCGTCGGGCGTAGTCAAAGGCGTCTCCATGGTGACCCCATGCTGTCAGAGAACAT
Organism: Thermomyces lanuginosus; assembly: GCF_041956635.1. Taxonomy (NCBI): domain Eukaryota; kingdom Fungi; phylum Ascomycota; class Eurotiomycetes; order Eurotiales; family Trichocomaceae; genus Thermomyces; species Thermomyces lanuginosus. The sequence continues at coordinate 498,450 of NW_027192369.1, read as the reverse complement.
AGTCAGTATGTCACGGAATGCATCTTAGCTAGAGGCAAAACGTTGTTACCGAAGTCAGGACACTGCTGTAGGCCCGCAGCTCGGCTTCGATCCGGTCTTTCTCATTCATGAGCTCGAACAACCCGAGCTTCGACAGGTCTGGGAAACCGCTCCTTGCGGTTGTCGGCCCCGAAGGGACCGTCGGGGCGTGAACATCTCTATTATCCATAGGTAGTCCCATAGCATGAAAAGCTAAGATGTAAAGAAATCATGGTGAGTCGCGGAGCTCTTGAGTCGCCGAGGCGGCGCCGCGGCCCGGATTTCCAATTTCCTCTTTTGTCATGGGGCCCATAGGATGACATGCATGCAGCTGCCTACAGCTCTGTTCCTACCCTAGTATTGCGCTCAAGCCAATCAATTTCTTGCTCTTCCAATAACATTCTTCAGAATAAGACCAGCAACCTAGCACGATCTTTTTTTCGACAGATCCGCTTGGGGTATTATGCCAGAATGCCGCCATCGGCTGGAACCTTTCAGAAAAACGCGAAGACTGTCCTGTCGCGGTCCGTGCCGCAACCAACCCGGTAGGATGCAGTGTACGACTTTGCCAGACAGATCAGATTAGCAATCTGAGCGCAGTTCTTCACTTAACTGCATCTTCTATGTTCGATGGAAGCATTTCCGCCCTTCTTGGCTCACTGTAGTCGATAGGATGGGACCAGAAGTCGACCGGATGAACTGCTTGACAGAACTCAGCTCATATTCGCCGACATGGCTGTTTCTCGATATAGGACTGGAGGTCTAGGCTCATGCCAGCGGATGTTGGCAAGAGAACGACATTATAGCGGACCATTTTGCTTTGTACTGGCTTGAACCACCATATACCATTGTTGGCCAGCTGTTTAAGACTTCTCTATGCCCTCTATCATTTAGATTCTGGACTTTGAAGGGCCCTGCTTGATGGAGCAACCGCGCTCTTTCCCTTCTTGCACCATCAGTCACACTTTCCATGCCCATCCTTTCCTTGAGATCCCCTTGTTTCTCTATCAAAATGTTAGCTCGATGACTGACACTGTCGGTCGTCATGGAGGGCGACACCACCGTCAGGGACGCCAAACGTGGTCATGACGACGTCACGGATTATCTTTTGGATCTGAATCCAGACATCTTCATCCAGGATACGTTTGCTCCTGCTGCCTCGGATACGGGGGCAAGCCATCCCTTCAAGAAATGGGTCGACAGCTTTCGTTCAAGGAAGCGTGTGCGTCCAATTCCTTCGGCGTGGGTTGATGGCTGGCCGGACGAGGTCCCGGACACGGCTGCCTCGTCCCCTCCAAGTGAACATCAGTGGGACCGGTCGTCGGCGAGTAGTTCGTCGATTCTGGGGACAATGAAGACGGCGAGTCTCAGCATGGTCTCCTCGAACGTGACGCGGTCCCAGGCCAACACTATCAGTAGTCATCAGAGCGTCTCTTTTGGCAGTGCGAAGCCCAACTCCGACCTGCGAAAGTCCATCGACAGCGTCGGCGTAAGCAGGTCTCTCTCATTGGAAAATGCTACTCGCACGCGAGCGATCCGACGCCGTCACCTCCTACATGAGATCTATGCCTCGGAGTCCAACTATGTTCATGGTCTACAGACACTTATCAAAGTGAGTAAATGATAGAGCCCGAGCGGGTGGATGATGGCCAACAATTCGCAGCTACTTTCGACGTATCTCACCACAAGACCGGCGATTCTTCGAGACTTGGAAGCAATTTACAGTTTGCATGAGTCTTTCCGACGACGACTACGTGTTGTTAGCCCTCTATCCACCGAGCCGCCAATCATGACTCTATCTCCTGTCGAGATGCCTCGGCTGAGGATAAAATTTCAAGCCTCTCATGGTACATCTTTGCGGACCCGAAACCTGAAGGCGTTGATAGATTCTAGACTTCGGAGGACCGCCGCTGATCCGTCCGAAGCACTGAGAGTAGCCAAAGAAATCGAGAGTCTGGTACGTTTTGTATCCTGAATGGCTGTGGCCATCTGACCGTACGTAGTCCGACGGATTTGGAGCCTACGAGGGTTTCTGCAGTAGATACCATTTGCTCGAGGGTGACTTGGGTCTCTTGCGGAAGGCACTACCTGCAGATGGCTTCTGGGCTGAAGGTATTGAGGCCTTAGCAAAGTCCGTAGACTCAGCCCAGAACAGAAAACACGATAACAAGAAGTCCATGACAGTTGACGATTTGATAATGAAAGTATGGCTCGCTCATACTCTGCACTTCACAGGACGCCGTTCTTACTTGACTGTAGCCAGTGCAGCGAGTGTGCAAGTACCCGCTTCTCCTCGCGGAAATGCTCAAAAATGTACCCGCAGGGGACTGTCCGTCAACCCATAATGAGCTGATACAGATTCTGGAAAAAGCACGTCAGATGGTCAGGCGGGTCGACACGGCCACAGGCAACCCAGCGCTCAAGAATCGTATCCACAGAACCATGTTACTAAAGGAGCGACTTGACTACAATGGACAGGTAAAGAATTCCACGAGACAAAGTTACAGTGACTGACTTTTCCGATTCAGACGATTCTCTACGATGTCTATCAACAATTGGGCCCGTTGAGTGTTTGTGGCGTCCTCCACGTTGCCTACAAGACTCCCGACCGCATCACAGGAGAGTATTTGGTGTGCACCTTGTTTCCTGGCTACATGGTCCTTGCGCGGCCAGGCTCAGAGAGTCGTAAGCTTGTCGTGGTAGCGTCACTCTATGTGCCGGACATGACTGTCGACATTGTGTCCAACGGCAAAGGTACGAATGATCCTTAACGGCACGAAATCGGAAACTAATGCGATACAGGGCTTATTTGCTACGATGTGCCGTATTCTTGGAAAGTCATTTTCCAAAATGAAGACCATCGTTACGAGCTTATTCTTAGTGCCTCGTCCGCATCGGAAGAACGATGCTGGAAGACAGAGCTACTTAAGACTTCGGCCATGTCACAAGCAGAGTTACCCACTATATCATTAGAGCCTCGAGAGTTTGCTTTCTGTTTCCTCCCTTTGGTTTCGTTGGATGCTATTGACAGCCGGGCGGCGATTCTCGCACGGCGGACGTCGGTTCGGTCCCTTTCTACTAATAACCCCAAACGTCAGCCAGAACATGTTGTCATCAAAAGGACGTATAACCCGTTGTATGACGATGAGGTGCGATCCCGCCAAGAAGCCGGCATTGTACGGACTCGATCAGCTGTTCGCGAGCATGCTCCCGTTATCCTGTCACCGCTGCGACAGGACCGGGTTCGATTAGAACGCAACATAGCTGACATCTTCAGCCGCGAAATTCTCCCGTTCCCTGGAATGGTAATGGGACGCGGAGACTATCTGCGGTCTCAGTCTCTGATGCGGGGCGTCCCCTTTCGGACGCCGTTCAGCAGTCGCCGCTCCGCGTCAGTTAGCAAGATCACAATCAGTTCCAGTGACGAGAGCTGCGACGGCCAAGATGGTGGACATGGGACGGAAGAAGCCACCAGTCCGCGGAGCCATGAAAGCGGATCACCGATCCAACCAGTTTCCTCGAGAAGGTACCGACATGCAAGAGCAGCATCGGATTGCTCAAGACACAGTGCCGCCACTTCTGAATGCAAAGTCAAATCCAAACCGTCTAAAAGGTGGCTATCTCCGCTGTCCATCCTCAGTCTGTTTGGACTGAGCCGTGACCATGCGGAGTGAGAATGAAGCTGCCGAGCTTCCAAATGGTTCGACTAGTGTCCATCTGGCAACCGGGCAATGATGTATTATGGAGCAAGGGGAGCCGATGAAGATGGGCGAATATTACCCAGTACTGTGGTCTGCGGGGTGCTAGAATATGATTAGATGCAGTATTTTTAGCCAGGAGAACGAATAGAAGCATTCGATATGATGCTACATGCCTTATTCAGCAGAGGTACTTTTCCAAAATCGAATGCATCCCCTCTCCAGTTGGTTTTTCTTGCTGACCTGTTCTTGGACAAGGTGGAGCTCCGAAGTAGAACCCTACGATGACGTCACACACCTTGAGCGACTGTCCCGCTGGCCTCCAGCATATAACCCAACCATGCGCCGATACTATTCGAGGTATTCTGTTGACTTGAGATTCATATCCGCATAACGCTCTTCATTGACCCGTCTTCTCAGTTACCAAACACTGATTCGTATCCCTCTCAACCAACCGAGCAAAACGTTCCATTCATAATGCCGCGCGCCAACGATCACGCCACGAAGATGGTGTACCGCGGAAACGCGGACGACTTTGTCATTTTCGTGAACGACATCGCGTCTGTACACAACTGGCGCCGAAACCGATCGATTCCTTTGGCCGAAGTTGTGAGTGGATGGAAGGTGTTTGTGACGCACAAGTAAGTCCATATCTGCTGATGCTCTGTTCTATTCCAATCAAAACGGATCATGCTGACTGTTGGCTTGCAGGCACGGTGCGCAGGGGGTTCTTGACGGCGCAAGCAAGGGCATGCTAGAGAGCGAGTTTGGAACATCGAGGGATGAGGATGTTGTGACGCAGATTCTAGAGAGGGGGGAGTTGCAGCCATTCACGGTATGATTGGAATCCTTCGTACACTCTCCCCTGCTTTTTTGCCCTTTGATGTCGCGCCGTTCTTCCCCGTCTTGAAGCATCACACGATGTTTGTTAGATCCAGCTGATCGATGATAGGCCGCCGAACGTCAAGGCGACACCAATGTCGTCAACGCAGGTGCCGGCCGTTGAACGGATTCTGGTGTCCGAATTAGTGTGATAGGAGGATAATGTCTGTTTCCCGAGTCAGGCTAGCAGCCAGAGAATTATTGTATTTAGTAGTGTCATAAAGTCAGTCGACATGGGTTCAATCAGAGGACGCTTGACTGGCTTCTTTTCGTTCCTTTCTCCTCTGAACAACCCATTTCCCGAGTTCTGCCCAGACAGCTTCCTTCTCACTCATAGTCATCCCCGCCGCAAGCCCGCTAGTCGTTGTAGCGACGAAGACCCGAGCCCCTTTCCAATCCGGCGTCACCCCCAAATTATACTTCTCATCCTGCCACCCGTAGTGAAACTCATCCTTGCCAATCGCTTTCCCATTATGCTTGACCCTCCACACCGCCTCCCAGATACTCTTTCCCACCAAGGCGACCGCCTCGGGCCGCTGCCGCGCAATCTTCTCCTCCAGAATTGGCACCCCTTCGTCCATCTCCCGCTTGCTCAGCATACTCGCATCCCGCGTCGGCCGCGACACGATGTTCGTATTGCCAACGGAGTACAGCTCCGGCAGCTTGTACGTGTCACTGGGCGGGTGCCGGATGTCGGTGATCCCGGACGAGTGCAGCAGCTTCCAGAAGAGATTTGATGGGTGTGCGTAGGCATACCCCGTCGCGCCGGTCATGAGGCCCGGGTTGACCCCGACGAAGAGGAGAATGAGGTTAGGAGGGATCGAGTCGCGGAGGAGGTTTGGCGGATTTCTCGGTTCCGTGTGACGGGAGCCGCGCTTGCGTTTGCGGGAGGCTGTGCTACTGTCGTGGGCGATGGATGGGGATGGGGACAGCGAGGACAATGGGGTAGCGGGAGCCACTGCTTCTGGAATTGAGGATGAAGATGTAGGTGTCGAGGACGACGATGATGAGTCGGATTGCGCGGCCGCGGCCGCGGCGGTGATGGAGCGCGTTAGTGGCCTTCGTCGAGCAATGGTATCTGAGGATGCGACTTGTTTCGCCGGGCTTGCGTGCCTGAATCGGGATAACTGCTCGCGAAACGCGCGTGCTTTGTCTGCGGTGATGCTGGGCACTTCGTCGTCCGGGTTGGGTGTGGCTTCAGATTCTTCCTGCTCGTGCAGAACCTCGACATCATCCCGCTTTTCCTCGGATTGTAGAATCTCTGAGGCAGCCATGACGAACGTTAGATCGGGGTTTGAACGCTCATTAGATACTCAGGAGCGCTGTTGTATGGTACTTTGCAATTGATGAGGAGGCGGAAGCCTAAAAGCTTCGGCTTTCAGGAACGGGGAACCAAACCCTAACCCTAGAGCTAGAGACAGCATGGAATTACAACTACGACTCTTCTACAACCAAAACATAATACTCATCAAGTCATTGCATTCATTAGAAAAGACATATGTACACGTTAGACCTTCTGTGCTGGACTTGATGTGTTCTTTTTCGGTAGTGTCCATGGTGTCGCGCAGACGACCTGTGACAACGTTAGTAAAAAGAACTTTCATCCACCCAAAGCCAACGCGCTCACCTCGCCTTCACTGTACGCCCAGAAATATGCAGCCATGCCAATGAGATAGTAAATCGCGACATCGCCCGACTGGTACATGAGCGCACACAGCAAGGCACCCAGCGGATACACTAGCAGCCGGAGCACAATGCTGCGATGTGGCGGCGTGCCGGCGATGAACTTCAACGGCCACTCCCATGCCAGCACCAGGAGCCCAAAGATGAGGTTCAGGATCTGCAGCACGGGGATTGGTTTGACGGCGACGTCGAGGCTGGTCGTGATGAAGTCCCAGAAGACCTTGGGCCAGAAGAAGCCCTCAATCGCAGCGCCGACCTGCCCTACATTTCACCAATCCTGTCAGTGGATCTCGAATCGTTATGAGGTCGCGATGGGGGAAAAAGACGTACATCCCGCGGCAGAGAGCATGAGAAGTCGTGCCCAGTGATTTTTGATAAGGCGACCCATGTTGGAGACCAGCTCAGAGGGCGAAAAAATACTCAAGAAAAACGACCGCAAAGAACGAATCTCCCTTCGACCAGCGAAGAGATCGGCAAACAGAAGCGAAAGAGGCACACCACTGGTTTGCGCTTGACAAACACCGTCCGGAAGGTGTTTATAGATCCTGATCGACCAGATCAGGGCCCGTGTGGAGTGATGGTCGTTTCCAAAACAGCCGTCGCTTTTCGGGTGTCCGCTTTTGCTCCAGTTTTCTCCAGTGTGGTCCGAGACGGCAAGACCAAGTCCAGTTTTGTCAGGACATTATGTTCGGATGTTCAACATTCGAGTTGTGTATCCGAGCATAAAGGGGGTTCGTATATTCGTAACTTCGTGAGGGGGAATCCAGCCAAAGCATAGCTCTACAGCTAATGTATGTGATGCATCCGGATCGAATCCCGGTTCACATGCCAGGAGCGTGCAGATTAGAGAAGACCAGTAACCGGCGGTGACGATAAGAGCATGCATGACTCCCCTCTCCCAATCCGTATTTTTGGAAACGATCCCTCTCGTGCATATCTGCAGTGTTCCCCCTCAGTGGTTCGAGGCGTTGTTAAGCTGCAACGAATAATGTTGCAAATTGAGTCTGGGTGCTGCCACACTTGGCCCGTGCGGAGGTGACGGATCAGCTTTAGATGCAGCAGACTGTGCGGGAACATGCGTTAGCGTCTTGACTCTTCACGCTTTTCGTCAATCATCATGCAACGGATGGCCTAATGACATCTTCTGCAGATGCTCGACCCGACCAGCATATGGCCCTTTCGTCAGGATATCATGCCATACCTTATGAAAGTGTTTGACAATGCGTGGCATCTTTCAGTCAGTTCAAGCAATCTACTTCCTATTCTACGATGGCTGGTCTTACTTTTCCGTGCTAGCATATTGTAAAAAGGACTGAAATCCTGCCGAATCGCGGTCTCGGCGAGCGCGTGCTCCTCGTGGCAGATTGGCTGCCTTTTGCTGCCTGAGGCCGCTAGCGCATCGCCTAGTAATTTATGAGCCAATCGGGAATCCCTGCTTTCAACCCCCCCTGCTTAGCGCTCCAGCATCCCTGCGGCCCGGCCCTTTTGCGCAGCATGATTTGTTCATGCCTTTTTCCAAAACTCCGATCCGCTCCCACTTCGCCAGGAGTTGCATGAAGAGAGATGCAAGGAGTGACAAATCAGAAACACGGAGCTGCTTCAAAAGCGAGGAACGTAGGGTGTAAGAATAGCATCAACCATTGCGATTGGCCCTAGTTTCTATGGTCCACGAGGGCTCAATGCAAGTCGTGTTCGGGCTGGATACCTCGTTCATGCAAAGGGACTCTCGCAGTCACGGGCCAAGAACCCTAAAGGACACTGTGCACAGCCATCATTCAGACCGACGAGGCTCGGCGGCTCCATTGAAGTGCCGTTAGAAGCGAACTTTAGCGAACAGTGAGAGCATTGGGGAGGAAGATTGTTGGCTTGGAGGAAACAAGTGCCGACAATCATCGTCTGATCTGGAGACCATCACACGGGCTCCAGGCAAAACAGAGTTGGACTAGAAGAAATGTCATGGAAAGTTGCATGCGGCAGAGAAGTGCTGCTCTGACTCTTTACTGCCCTTCTTCTCCTCGTGGTTGTCTGACGCACCGTTCCTCATCTTCAGCCTCGGAAGCTCTGCTACGTCGACTGTCAGATCTCGCGAACACCAAACCCACAGCATAAAATACCTTCCCGAATCGAGACCTTCCGTCAAACAAACACACGCGACGGCTCCATTCTGTCAGCGGGACCAGATTTCCATATTCATCGATCTGGGGACTTCCGTCGTCTCAACCATCGACGCCGCCGTCGATCGTATTGACGTTTTCCGTTCCTAGTACTCCGTATACCTCGCAACAGCCGAATACGGTACCGAATATCGCAACAAGCAAACAAGCGTAACCCGTTTCCAGCATCATGGGTCTCCGTCTAGAAAATTCGTAGCGATCGGCAGCTTGAGATTTCGGCATTCAGGGGGTCCCATTTCTCCCACCATCCGACGAACACGCGAAACTCAGGCGATCGAGGATCGGGTGGTGGGCGGAGCACTCGGGAGTCGGGGGAGAGTTAAGATTCAAGGCTATCGAGGACTTTGACAACTCGAACGCCTTACTTTCTCTTCTTCGCCGTTCCCTGGATTTGCCGCTCGTTTTTTCAGTTCTCTTCTGCAGATCGCTGGTCGATCGCTTTTTTTCAACATGGCCGCCATAGATTGGAGGTCGTTGTTTGCTCCCAGTAAACTTGTTTTTTACACTTGGTTTTGGGGCGCGCATATTGCACTCTTTATTGTCGGGTGGTACGTAGGGCCGCATCAGGCAAATTCGAATGAGAGTTGACAATCGTCGACAGGATTTCGCAGGTCAAAAATGAGAAACTTGCTGGCCTCAACCTCCTGCAGTATTCCGTCTGGATTTCCCGCGGAGCCGGGCTGGTCTTGAGCTTCGATGGCGCCCTGATCCTCTTACCGATGTGTCGAAACCTGCTGCGCTTCATCCGACCAAAGATTAGATGGTTGCCTCTGGATGAGTCGATATGGTTCCATCGCCAGGTCGCATATGCTACGCTCATCTTCACAATCATCCATACTGCAGGCCACTATGTCAAGTAAGTCGATCTGTCCGCTGAGCGCTACTTTCGGTCATACTCACAATCAAACCTAGCTTCTATAACGTGGAGAAATTGCAGCTTCGACCAGAGACGGCGATCCAGATCCACTACACTCAGGCTGGTGGTGTCACGGGCCATGTCATGCTCCTGTGCATGTTTTTGATGTACACCACCGCTCATGCGCGGATTCGGCAGCAGTCGTTCGAGACATTTTGGTACACGCATCACCTGTTTATTCCGTTCATGCTGGGTCTTTTCACACACGCCACGGGATGTTTCGTGCGAGACACCGCGGAACCGTTCTCCCCATTCGCCGGTGACAACTTTTGGAAGCATTGCATTGGGTATCAGGGTTGGCGATGGGAGCTGTGGGGTGGTGGGATCTACATGTTCGAACGTCTCTACCGGGAAATCCGCGCGCGACGGGAGACAAAGATTACCAAGGTCATTCGGCATCCGTACGATGTGATTGAAATCCAGTTCCGGAAGCCCAGCATGAAATACAAGGCCGGCCAGTGGCTGTTCTTGCAGGTCCCCGAGGTATCGAACACGCAGTGGCACCCGTTCACCATCACCTCCTGCCCGTTCGACCCATACATTAGCGTGCACGTGCGGCAAGTGGGCGACTTCACGAAGGCACTGGGTAACGCTCTCGGCTGCGGTCCCGCGCAAGCCAAGGATCTGGAAGGGCTCGACCCCATGGGCATGTACGAGATCGCGACACAAGTCGGACAAAAGATGCCTGAGCTGCGGATTGATGGCCCTTACGGTGCTCCCGCGGAGGACGTCTTCGACAACGAAATCGCGGTGCTGATCGGTACGGGTATTGGCGTGACTCCCTGGGCATCAATCCTGAAGAATATCTGGCACCTGCGCGCTGGCCCCAACCCGCCGAAGCGGCTACGCCGAGTCGAGTTCATCTGGGTCTGCAAGGATACTCATTCCTTCGAGTGGTTCCAGGCACTGCTCGCGTCGCTCGAGCAGCAATCCACCGCCGCGGCCGGAGGTGGGGAGGAGTTCCTTCGCATCCATACCTACCTCACCCAGCGTCTCGACCAGGACACCGCCGCCAACATCTACCTCAACTCCGTTGGCACGGACGTCGACCCGCTCACGGAACTCAGGAGCCGCACCAACTTTGGTCGCCCGAACTTCAAGCGTCTCTTCATGGCCATGCGGGATGGGCTTCTGGATCAGTCGTATCTCGCGGGGTTGGAGAGCAATGTCACCACAGAGGTGGGTGTCTACTTCTGTGGGCCAAATGCCGCAGCTAGAGATATCAAGCGGGCTACAAAGGAGGTGTCTACCCATGAGGTCAAGTTCAAGTTTTGGAAGGAACATTTCTAAGGGAGAAGCCATTCCTTTCAATCATGTTTATGTACATAGGTATGAGCTACGTAACAGCGTGAATCTATTCTCGTGGCCGGCAAGAATATGTGCATATCCACAAATCAGATACCCTCTAATCATGCATTTCGTTATCACTATCTGCATCATGTGGCAGCTCGATTGGATGTTTCCCTCTCAGCGCCATTTTCGGATCCAAGTGTTGATCTTGCTGCTCCTTCCGGATCGCGAATATCTCCGCCTCGTCCAGCATCTTCTCATCAAGCTCAACATGGAGCCGCAGCTCCTTGTCAATGAATACATGGTACAGCCTCCGTAGATCCCAGAAGTTCATCCTCTTACTCCTATCGTCCGTAGCAGTCTGCTGCTGCTGTTGGAAGTAACGGAAGGCGAGGAGCAAGATATCCTTGGACCACGGACAGAGGCGTACGGCGCGATAGAAGACGTCCTTTGCTTGGTGCTCTTTTGTTGTGCTGCTAGGGTTGGAGAGGGCATGTAGGATGTACAGCTTCCAGATCGCCAGCGATGAGGATGCTGATGACGAGTTGGCGACGATGGCGGGAGTTCGATCGGTGCCGGCAGAACCGATGGCGCGTTCAAAGGCTGCGCGTACGGAGTGCTGAGTGGCGCCTGCGTGCACAGGACGGTGCAGTTCGTGCATGATCGCAAATAAATGCGACGTGACGGGCGTAGGAGCGCCTTTCTTGTTGGCATGCGGCGATGAGCTGTTATGTGGAGCGAAGACCCTGTCGCGTAGCGTGTCCCGTACACGATCATCGATGCGGAACCGCGCCTCATTCCAGGCGAAGAGCGAGAGGAACATGGTATTGTGTGGATAAAGTGTGATGCTCTCCCCGAGCAACTCGCGGATGTGCGCTGGACGGTGCATGCGTCGCTCTTGTACGTGGTAATGGATCACCCGACTGCGGGCTTGATGGAGGAGTTCCAGAGCGAAACCAGCGGCCGGCCGCATTGTAACACTCGACGATAGTCGCTCCGCAGCGCGAGTAAAAACCTGCACGGCCCCAGTCAGGTCGAAGGAGTGGGCTAGATAGTGGAGGAGAGCGAGGCAGCCGGTCCATGATATGAATGCTTCGTGATCGCGGGCGGTTAGTGCATGCTCAGCTTGATCGGACAGGAACTAGAGTTCATTAGCACTCTTTTCTTTCTCATACTGATGGAGGCGATGATGAATTAACATACCCTCTGGCTCTTGAGAAGTTCCGTCGGATTGACGGTGACGTCCTTGGATGCTTCCTCGAGAGATTTGAGGTCCACGGTATAGGCCGAGATTGCCAACAATAACCGCAGTGCAGCGACCTGACGCCTTTCGCCCAGTAACTCCCAAACCCATGTCCACAGGAGCAATCCATAATCAAGCTTCTGCAGATCTGATATTTCCGAAGCCATTGACAGCGTTGTGGCCCAAACATGCGCCGCCGCGGCGGTGTTCCCTGTTCGGCACTCCATCAACGCATAGGCATTGTAAAGCCTAAGACTTGATGATCTCTTCTTCAACAGCGATTTTGCGAATTTCTTCGCTTCTGGGCCCCGGATGGCGAATTCAACGGCAAGGACGTACTCTGCAAAGCTATCGTCTTTCCGCACATCGACAAGAAGTCGCAAGCAGCGGAGGACCCAATCCACGTCCAAGGGAGAATGATCGTGCGACACCAGGGCGGTCCACGTCGCCAATGCCGAGAACCACTTATTACTCGCAAACAATGCATCAACATTGTTAAGAATGTTCTGCATTGGAGTGAAATTGAAGGGATTGAAGTCCTCAGTCCGCCGAGATAAGAGATCTATGAGCATCGAATCTGGTAGATCAGCGAGTTCATTCCGAACGAAGGGATCTCCGCGGCCGAAATCTGGGGACGCCAGTGCCGCTACTGGTGGCAGGTGGCAGAAGCACAAAAAACTGTCCACGAGCACATCGACTGACTCCCAGTTCAAAAAGTAGGGGAGGAGGTCTTCAAAGTCCGAGGACAAGACTACACGGTACGGGTCATCATCTTCTACCTCATCAACTGACCGGGCAGGAAGACGAGCTCTGCGACCTCTAGAAACCTCAATCTCCATCCATGTTTCGAATAACGCTTGAGGCGTTATTCGTGTGTGGTCAGAGGAGGATCTTTTGGCATCAAGGTGAGTGCTGCTTTTGTTTTGCCAGCCTTTGGCTGCAGGCTCTCCGATGCGAGCAGCCTCCGAGTCCCAAAATTCAACAAACGCGGAGATGACAGTCTCCGGGGATGTTTGTTTAAGCCCTTCCGGACGGAAAAGAGTGAACTCGAGAATGGCCTGCCACAGCCCAACCGCCAGCTCCGTGAACCCGGCTTCGCGCATGAACAGAGTCATGCGAAGGAAAAGGTACATGTGAATCGACTCCTTTTCCCTGTTGCCGACGCTTGACGCATTGAGTCTCATGCAGTCGACAAAGACCTGCCTGCAGTGACGGAACGTAAAATCAAGAAATTCCGTTTGTCTGTAGTCGAGATATTTCACCCATAACTGAATCAGGCCAGGATTGTCCCGTAGAATCGCATGCCAAGTGTCCGCCAGTTTCTTGCTGTCCCACAGCTTCGCCCCCTCCGCCATATAACCTAAGAGTAAGCGATCTTTTTCTGCCCGGAAATCATTTTTGAGAGCCTTCTCGTAGAGTGAGAGCTTGATATCCGCGAGGCTCCTTTGCTCCGCGCCTGTCAGCTGATGTAGGTCGCGAGGTCCGGCAATCAGCGTATCTTGAAAATTGATAAGGTCTATCCAAGCATTGATGTCTTGAGGGTTGTTCTGCGTGCGACGCGTAAGTTCGGCATTTCGTTGTCTGAGATCGCAATCCCAACTGACGAATGCGCGATCCTCATCGCTTTCATCGCCCGGTGCGACTTCCAAATCGCTGGGAATGTCCTGCTCCGGCTTTGCCTTTCCGTGGATTGACCGGTAACCGTACTTTTCGGCCTCCGAATCGGATTCGTAGTGCGGCGAGAATTCACCAAGCAGCCGTCTGCGCTTACGACTGCCGTTGGACTCCAGCGGAATAAAGTCCTTGTCGGCATCATTATCATCAGCCTGCGTGACAGCATCCTGACGTATTCGAAAAATGCGATTTCCTTTCGTCTCTGTCTGCGAAAGAAGGCTTCTTGTGTTGTGTCTCGTCGCATCGCCTCGCCATGTGTCCGTTCTGACCAACACGGAGCCCTCATCTTTGTAGTCACGGTCGATCCGATAATTCGCGGGTAGTCCTAAAACGCGTCCATTGCCAAAGCGCCGATACGCGGGGATGTTATATCGGTGTATCGTGCCATATATGAGATTGTACTCGTCGCCTTTGCGGTCGATCACAAACAGATCCGATTCCTCCTCCGGTCTTGACGACGCGTCCTTTGAATCCCCGCGATGCTTTTTCAGCTCACGATCCTTCTCGTGACGCTCGCGCGAACGGCGATCATGCGATCGGTGCTCTCTTGACCGGGATCTGCGGCGATGACGGTGCCTGGAGCTCTCACGTCGGTGGTCATCTCGATGCTTGTGCCTGTCTCGGTGGCGGTCCGAGTCGCGTTCCTGCTCAGCGCGTGTGGCTACAAGTTCAGGCCTAAAACTGGAAAATTTCGGGATCGGCTTCGATCCTTGCATTGAGGAAGCACCGCGCCGAGGCAGATGTCCTGGACTCTGCCTCTTGCTAACTCCACACTGTTGACCGTTGACATCAAGCTCCTCGGCCAGCTTCGGCGGGCTCCGAGAGCTCTGATTGGTGGGTCACGGAAAAACGTCGGCCCGGAGATTTTTTTCTTTATCAGACCCAGGTCAAAATCACCGAGAGGATCTAAGTAGAGACACGCTCCTCGTCGGGCTTCATCTGCAGGAAATTCACTTGAAATGGACCGTCGGCAGTGATTGGAAAATAAATTCGCCATGGCGACGTCCCTCGCTGCGCAGTTGTCGCAGATTGCGGCAACTTCAATCGACCCGCTCAATCTCAAAAAGCAACGCATTGCGCACTCGCAGTCTCTGATTTTCGAGAGCAAAGTCGCCAGCTCGCAAGATTTTGATACGATATACCAAATATGCTACGAGGGATTTCAGGAGTTGTGTCGCCTAGATGCGCGCTTCATGCAATTCGAGCGCACTCTCTTCAGTCCGCACAGCAAGACGGAGGATCGACGGCAGATGACGCCCGCGCAAAATAAGGAGCTTGATGTGGTTCTGGAATCGTTTCTGGCTCTGGTCGGCGCGAGGTTGTTGCTCAGTCCTGCTATCAAAGCACTGGACTGGCTTGTGAGGCGTTTTCGGTAAATTCAACACTGTCGTTCCCCTTTGGGCTCATGCTAACATTTCCTAGCGTTCATGAATTCAACACAGACTCGCTTATTCTGACATTTCTTCCCTACCATTCGGCCCCGATTTTCCTCAATTTGTTGACCATTCTACCGGAAGACTTGACGCCGACCTTCAAAGTCCTCTACCCATATAAGCGTAGTCGCATCAATCCGCCTCGAGAAGCCCTGGTGAAGAGCGCCGCCAAAAACCAAGCCTTTGCTGCCGCGCTGAATCGACACGTTCTTGAGGTTTCCAACCTTCAGGCTCAGCATCATGGACTTCTGGCATTCTGGGCCGGCATCATGACGGAGGCTGTGTCGGAGATGCTGGATTCGGCGCGCTCAGGCCGTCTTCACATCGAAAAGCAAAACCATGAAGATATACTGCTGCGGTTCTTGCCGGTCCTGAATGATGGCCTGGCTATGAAGAAGGTCACTGAGTTGGTCGTTGGCTGCTACATGATCACGGTGGTCTTCGCGACCAAAGCCGCCCTCAGCGAGACAGCGCTCGACTCGCTAATGGAGGCTGTGGTTGGGTCTTGGACACAAGATACGCTCAACTCGGGCATAGTTTGCTTGTCAGTGCTGGCTCAGCAAAAGGAATCACCAACTCTCCCAAGGAAAGTCGTTCGTTCTGTCCTGAAGCTGGAGAATCTGGTCGATTTGTTGATCGACCTTAGTGCTCAACACAAAATCACCGGACTCGTTTTGGGACTGATTGCTGGTTGTATTTCTGAGATGCAAAATCAACATGCGCTTCCCGGAACCGATTTCGTCTCCAGTGTCTTTCAGAGAGGGCTCTTGGATGATGATGGAACACGACGTGCCATTTCCCTTATTCTTCAAACCACTGCCGAAGTGGCCCAAAATGGCCAGATGACCGTGGACTTCCAGGGCCAGGTCTCCGAGCTCATCCAATTGCTGAATTCTTCCGACAAGCTCCGCCGTCTTCTGAAGAAGGCCACATCAGACTCTGGTGTTGACATCGCCAGTTTGGAGCAAAGCTTGGAGACGGTGATCGATCGGCAGCCCGTGCTCCCACCTTCAGAAGATGTTGAGATGGGCGACGTGGCTGATCAGCAGGAGTCCGATCCATTCCCTGAAATTCTCGACGGGTTGGCGAAGGAGCCTTTGTATCACTCATCCTTCCTCGCCGAACGGGAACCGACACTATTGGACCGCCTTGTGCAAGCTCTCTCACTTGCAGCAGATTCGCCCGAGCGATTAGAGAGTTTCACAAATCTCCTAGCTCTCGGAAAAGCCCGTCTCGCGGACGAACCGCAATTTTTGTCGTTCTTTGCTCGGGTCTCCACCGGTCCCTATCCGTTGCGTACACGCGTAGCTGCGTTGAAGGTGATGTCCACCGCTCTGAATGATGCCACGCCAGTCCTTGATCTTCAAGGGCTGTTGCCATACATCATCGCCGCACTTACAGACATTTCCACGACGATCCGAAGGGAAGCCGGTAATCTCATCGCCACAGTGGTGCAGTTGCAGCGCAAGGCAAAGAAGGTCGAAGATCCCACAGTTTGGGCGAAGGACACGCTGTACGGATCGGGGTCAGCGTCTCTCCACTTGCTATCGGCGCGTGATGTGCAAAAGGTCATCGACCGCGTTCTACGGCCTAACCTCGAAGGATGCGTATTGGATGCAGGCCATGTTGGAGCCTCGATCGAGCGCGCTCTGAAGAGCAAGTCAGACTCTAGCGAGGACACTAACTCTGGCGAGCTAAAGAAGTCGTTGCGGCAGGCTTTCTACTCATTTCTCTGCTCGCATATTATACAGACTCCCTGCTTCGGTGTCAAGCTGCGGCTGCTGAAGATCATCAACTCTATTGACAAGATTGGTTCGACCGTTCGGACAACCGAGCTTGCTCCACTGTTGGAGACGTGGCGGACGTTTTCGGACGCTGAAGTAGCAAGCATCTGCGAGAAGGAGCAGCTGGTGCAACAAGAACTTGACCAGGAAGTTCTCACCATCGTCAGCCACAAAGACAAGGAAGCTGAGAATGTCGTCCTCTCTGTTATCGAAAAGGACGCGGATACCCTCCGATCCGGTTTTGTGTTTGCTGCTTTCACCCGTCTGGGCCAGATTTGGCGTCGACTGAGCGAAGAGCGGCAGATAGCGGCGGCGAAGCGAATGCTTGATATTGCATTCCATGCTCCCCCGACAGTGGAGATCAACGCCAAGGAGACTCTGCGCAACGTTAAACTTCCGGAGGCTGCGCTGGTTGACTTCATAGATAGGATCCCCGCCTCTATCTCCAAGCTCGACGGACAATCGCCGTCTCCCAAACGCAGACGCACAGATGATGGATCGGCTACCAGCGCGACTGCTCAAGAGGAGCTTGATCAGACAATAGATCAGATCACTTTTATTCTTGAGCTTGTAGATGCTTCGTCGCCAGATGAGCACCCGGCTATTGTTCCCAGTTTGTTCCAAGCTCTTGACGCCATCTACCATTTCAAATCCCGAATCCAGTCCGGAATGGGATATCTGCTCAGTCTCGCGCTCGGTAGTCTCCTGGCCGTGGTTAATCGCTCCAAGGGCTCTGCAAAGCCACTGTTCGATACATCTGTCGTCCGAGCAGATCTCGTTGTCGACTGCGTTCGCACGACAGATAGTCCTCAAGTACAGAATACTGCTCTGTTGCTGGTCGCTGCCCTGGCTGTGATCGCTCCAGAAATGGTTTTGCATAGCGTTATGCCAATCTTCACCTTCATGGGATCTAGCGTTCTCAGAAAGGATGATGACTACTCGGTCATGGTCATCGATCAGACAATCGACCAAGTGGTGCCGGCTCTCGTCCAGTCGCTGCGGAACCAGAAACGGGACATCGTTGCTGGCACCTCGGAGCTGCTGTTGAGCTTCACTGCCGCCTTTGATCACATCCCGTCGCATCGTCGCCAGCGGTTGTTCGAGGCGCTGGTCACTAAGTTGGGTGCCCAAGACTTTTTGTTCGCCGTTTTGGCGATGCTCGCCAATCGACACGGGCTGGATAAGAATGTGTCATCGCTGATGATACAACTCGTGTCGAGCCTCAGCTCGGATGTGCAGCTTATTGTGAGTGCCATTGTTATTGGTTTCTTGGGGGCAAAATACTGATTACTCTTTTAGACATACAAGAAATATCTGGACCTTGTCCGTGACTGCTTGCAGCCAAGACCAGGTATTTCGCAAATCTTGCTTGGTGTCGGCAACGAGACCGCCCCGCCCAAGGACAAGATGGTCGAAACGCTCCTGCGATCACTGGCGTACGTGGTGAAACGCTCTTCACTTGCAGCGAAGATGGCGGCTCTCCAGGAGTCGGATGATCAGGATACCATCGCAACAATCAGGACGCTCTTCTCGATGATCCTGCAGCAGGTTCTCTCACTCGGAGAGAGCGTTCGCGATGTGAAGAATTTGAACAATGCATCAGGCGAAGTCCTGGGATCCATCCTCGGGGTGTTGTCGACTATCGATTTTGTTGATACCGTGGAGGTGCTGCTCAAGCGACAGGATCCCGATCTCGAGCGCAGAGTTCTGCGCCTTCTTGAGAATCGGCTGGGCGAGAATCCTGACAATGATCGCGCCTCCCAACACCGAGTGTTGGAATTTACCTCGACATTGGTTGAGATTATCCGGTCTTCGGATGATATCTTGCTGAAACATGCGGCTGTTGCTTGCGTGGACCGCATCGCGGAGAAATATGGCAAGAAGGACACCGGAAGAGTAGTTGAAGCGGCCCAAGTTATCGCTGGAGATGCTTGTATAGGCCAGTCCGACACAAGAATCCGTGTCATGGGTGTCTTGTGTCTGGCGTCAATGGTGGATGTCCTTGGCGAGGCCATCATTCCTGCTTTGCCAGAGATTCTGCAGCGGTCGCTATCTCTACTGGAAGATAGTATCACGGGTGATGAGACGAACGAAGAGCTGCATAATGCGGTCTACACCCTGCTGTCAGCCCTTCTTGTGCAGATTCCATTCATGCTGTCGAGCAAGAACCTTGACCAGATCCTCCTGCTCAGCGGCAAGTCGGCTGCAGCGGATCTGTCAGACGAAAGTGACGACGCGCGACGTGACGCTCTGAAATTGCTTGCGAAGAAGGTCGACGTCAAGGAGTCGTTCGGCGTCGTCGAGCGCAACTGGCAGGCCGTTGTCGCGCAGGGACCAACAGCCGTGAAGGAGAGCCTCGAGGTTGTCAGCATCGCGATCGAGAAACACCCCAAGTCGGCCACGGTGAAGAACGTCGACATCCTGCGGAAGCTGCTGGTCAAGACGTTCGACCTCCGACGGGAGCAGTCATCCGTGGATGATGAGGAGAGCCGCCTCTTCGACGAGGATGACCTGGACGCCGTCGAGCAGCTGGTCAACGACGTCGCGATCAAGATGATCTACAAACTTAACGACACCATCTTCCGGCCAATGTTCGTGCAGCTCGTCGATTGGGCCACCACTGGACTTGGGAAGAGTGACACGCGCGGCCGTGTCTTGCGTCTCACCTCTTTCTACAAGTTCCTGCAGGTGTTCTTCAGCACTCTCAAGTCGATCGTCACGAGCTACGCGAGCTATATCCTGGACAACGCGGTGGAGGTTCTCAAGCAGGCGAAGCCAAGCAGCAAGGAGTCGAAGAGTCTATGGTTGGCAGCTGTTCAAACTCTTCATGCTGCGTTTGAGAACGACCAGGATGGTACGTTCCCAATCCCTTCCCCCAAGACAAATTTGTTCGGTCGCCTTTCTAACCAATGTGCAGGCTTCTGGCAATCTCCATCGCACCTCAACGCGGTATCCGGACCACTAATCTCTCAACTCGCACGCGCCACAGGCTCGTCCACATCGTCGGCAATCATCAACTACGTGGTGCCAGCCATTGCCGAGCTCGCCGTGGCGACCGACTCGCCCGACAACCACAAGGAAATGAACACGGCCATCATGAAGTACCTGCGTCCGTCAACCTCGACGAACCGCGGTGGTGGAGATAGCCCCTACACGCGGTTGGCAGCGCTGAAGGCCGAACAGGCGCTCACCGAGCGACTCGGCGAGGACTGGCTGGCCTTGCTGCCGGAGATGCTGCCGTACATCAGCGAGCTGATGGAAGACGAGGACGAGACGGTGGAACGCGAAGTGCGGAAGTGGATCAAGGATATCGAGCAAATCTTGGGCGAGAGGTTAGACGACATGCTGACTTAGGATATCTAACTCTTGCATTCGTTTTCTGGGCGTTGGTGTGTTGTACATGTATATGACCTACTATGGAGGGTTTGTTTACACTAGAACTGGGTCGGAAAAAGTTTCCTGACATTGAATGGAATTTTTGATTCATGTTTGTTTTTTTTTTTTTTTTTTTTGGTATCTAAGCATTCAGTTTTCTGGGATGACATGATCTGCAGCATCAACGCCGGCCTTCCATCGATACTTCGCGGCCGGGTGATCGTCCGGCGGACCGGTCTGGCCCTTGACACCGTAGAAGTTCTCCCGGTATGTACCGCCAGGAACGGCATAGTCGTCCCAGAAGAGACCCCGCTTCCGCAGCTCGGGAAGCAGAAGCTCGATGATATCGACAAATGTACCGGGCTTGACAGCATACGCCTGAAGACCCAATGTCAGCTATGACCGAGACCTTCGAGAAGAGTAAAACTTACAAAATTGAATCCATCAACATCTGCCTCCTCTACCCACCGCTCAAGCTCATCGGCAACCTTCTCCGGGGTACCGACGACGGTGGCGCCCAAACCGCCGACAGTAATATGTTCCGCAACGGTATGTTTCGTCCACTTGCCGACATGAGGCGAGGCCTTGCTCCAGCCCTCAACCGCCGAGCGGATAGCATTGCTCTCGACATGGCGCAGTTCCTGATCGTCGCCATAACCAGCCAGATCGATACCCGTCCAGCCACCGAACAGGGCCAAAGCACCCTCGATCGAGCCGTGGCGACGGTAATCTTCGAACTTGGCCTGCGCCTCCTCCTGCGTGCGACCCAACACGGGGCAGAGCATGGCTAGGAACTTGATCTTGCTCGGATCACGGCCGAACTCGTTCTTAGCCAGGGAGCGGATCTCAGCGATGTTCTTCGCCACGACGGAGGGACTATGGCCTGCGACGAAGATTGCTTCGGCGTGTTGCGCGGCGAAGGCCTTCCCAGCCTTGGATGTACCGGCTTGCATGATGAGAGGTGTCCGCTGCGGGCTCGGCTCGCAGATGTGCGGACCGGGCACAGTGTAGTATTTGCCCTTGTGGTTGATCTCCCGCACGCGAGAGGGCTCCGTGTAGACACCTCGTTTGGCATCCCGGACGACGGCGTCGTCTCGCCAGGACGACTCCCAGAGCTTGTATGTTACCTTGACGTATTCCTCGGCGATTGCATAGCGGTTATCGTGTTCTGGTTGCTGCGTGTGGCCGAGGTTGCGGGCGGCCGAATCGAGATAGCCGGTGACAATCTAGAACCAAGGTCAGCGTGTAGTAAAGACATTGATAGTTTTCATAAACTAACATTCCAACCAACCCTGTGTATTCATTAGCCGCATATTCCTCTCAAAAGTGTAGGGATGTCTTACCGTCCCTTCGTCAAATGATCCACTGTCGACAACCTACGCGCCAGATGGTACGGCTGCTCATAGGTCGTAGCAATAGTGACACCGAAGCCGATATTCTTTGTCGCCGCTGCCATTGGGGGCACAATAGCCAAAGGCTCATTGACTGGCCATTGCGCGCCCGAGACGATGGCCGGCTCGAGGTTCTTCGGGCCTTTGTAGACATCGTAGCCGCCGAGGACGTCCGCAATGAAGATGCCATGAAATTTGGCACTCTCCAAGAGCTTAGCTAGCTCGATCCAGTGGTCGACGTCATTGAATTTCCAGGACTCGTCTTCGGGGTGTGTCCAGAGACCGGGGGATTGGTGGCCGCTGCCTGTTTTCACAACACTTAAGCGTCTGCTGCTAGGGGCTTCTTTTTTTTT
>NW_027192369.1:448349-476101 GCF_041956635.1 Thermomyces lanuginosus | reverse complement strand
CCCGTAGTCTGTTACTGAGGATAGGGCATACATGACATGACAAATGCATTGATGATTAGGCTCTTGCGAGCCCCGGACTTTTGGGTGTCTGTCATCGTTACAAGTCACAGAAATCCTGATTCCTTCAGGTTCTTGACGCTCTTCTTGCTCAGAACGAAAAATTGAACGTCCACAAACTCCTGGGAATTGCCATTTTACATAACCCTTTAAATTCTGATTCCCCTCCTCCAAAGTTACCCCGCGACCGTTGACCGATCGCATGTTTGTTGCTTGGTCCCTGGGGGATGGGGATAACTTCATCGCGGCCCACTATTGCGCGATGAGGCCCCAACTCTTCGCCAACCCCAAACATCTCCTCCATATTGGCTGCAGAAACACTCGCTAAGACCCGATCGTCTGGGTCTAGTTCTGAAAGGTCCTTAATGCGGATAAACTCTGGAGCAAATAACGGAGAGCGCTGCGGACACGTTTGATTCTTAGTGGATGCTGCCCTCCTCATTATGCAAGGAAACAAATCTTTAGGGCTGGGTCCAGTCGAAACCCTAAAGGCACCACACAAGTGAACACCCGACGACGGAGCTCCCATTTCTTCGGATCGGACGACTTCGAAAATCTGATAAAATCGAGATCGTCTTCGTCAATTACCTCCATTGTCACGCAATTTGGGACCATTCATCGTTGTCATTAATAGATCCGGCTAAACCTGAGGCTGTTAGCAGGAATTGTGCAATAGCGGATCCAAATCATGCTCTCTTCTACACTCTATAATGGCAGTCGGTGAACGTGAAGACGAAAAAGAAATGGAAAGAAAGGAATTGTCTCGTTCTGGATGTGCTGATGGACAAGTTAAATACCTTAAATTCCGTGTAGAAACTTGCCTCGAGCTCCAAATCGTCCGCCTTGATCAATAGGCCAGCTGCGCTCGAGAAGATTTATCGGAAAAGTATCTTGTATCTTTAGATATCAGCGAGTTCTGACATTAAAAACGCCGTAAATAAATTAGGACAATCATGTCGGTCCTTCAACCCAGGGCCGGAAACGCGGACTTATCCGCAAGGATTGAGCCGCCGCTCTCCCAGACGGTCGGCTACATCGTCGTCGTGCTCATTGGCATGATTATCGCATTCGGTTCGCCTCCGTGCTCTGCGATCGCGATGGATCCCAGAACCGCGCTGACAGGATCCCAGTCATGATGATGATCACCAAGGTGCTGACAATTACGGTCGGCGAAGACAACAAGAAGACAGAAATGTACGATATATAGTTCGATTTGGTGTCATAGTGCGGCGTTGACACACCTGTCCCAGGTTCATGACCGCTAATCGCACCGTGCGCACCGGCTTGACAACCTCCGCAGTGATTTCCTCATGGCTGTGGAGCACTGCGCTGCTGGGATCCGGGTTGGTGGGTTATACGTATGGTGTTGCTGGTCCCTTCTGGTTTGCCGCCGGCTGCAGTCCGATGATTGTCTTCTTTGCGCTGCTGGGAATATCCTGCAAGAGGAAGATTCCCGAGGCTCATACCTCATTGGAGGTCGTTAGAGTCCGTTATGGTGAGCTTCATCGAAACCAATTTGGTCAGATTGTATCTAACTCTGGTGGTAGGACGCATCGCGCATATTGTTTACATGATATTGTGCTTGATCAATAACATCTTTGCCTGCACCAACATGTTACTAGGTGCGTCGGCTGTGATCGCCTCCATGTATGCATACCTGATCCCATCACCGAGAGCCTAACTGACCGTCGCAGGACTGGCATGCATATTATCGCGGCTACATTCCTTCTGCCGGTCGGTGTAGCGCTCTACACTTTTGTCGGGGGCATCAAGGCAACGTGGGTCGCTTGAGCAAATCAGGTCGTTATACACAGCTGACTAGCTCCAGATTCCTCACCGATTACTTCCACACAGTGGTCATTCTAATTGTTGGCTGCTACTTTTCTGTCAAGGCATTCACCTATCCGGAGATTGGCTCCATTGGCCGTCTGTATGACCTCGTCAAGGCTGCTTCAGAGCGCCATCCAGTGGCTGGCAATGAGCAAGGGACGTACTTGACCATGACGTCAAAAGACGCGATTCTTTTTGGTATTCTTCATCTGTGTGCCAACTTTGGTCTCGTAGTGGTAAGTAATGAGCTGCCGCCCACCGTCATTGGAGCGATATTGACAGACCGCAGATGGATACCAGCTACTTCATCAAAGCTTTCTCTGCCTCACCCGCGGCCGTCGTTCCGGGATACACTCTTGGTGGGATCGCATACTTTGCTATTCCCTGGGGCGTGGGAACCATCATGAGCTCTGTTGCTTTGGGGCTTGAGAATCAGCCCGTCTTCCCAACTTATCCCAGGGTGAGTCCAATGCTAGAGTCCACGCAAGAGAAGTATCTAACCTTTCGCAGAGAATGACCACCAGCGAAGTCAGCAATGGCCTTGTCGTTCCGTACGCAGCCTTAACACTCGCTGGCAAAGGCGGTGCTGCTGCCGTCGTGCTGATCATCTTCATGGCTGTGACTTCGACGTTGTCAGCGCAGGTCATTGCTGTGAGTTCGATCATCAGCTTCGACATCTACCGTGAATACTTCAACAAGTCCGCCACAGACCGCCAGATTATCCACTGGAGCCATTTTGGTGTCGTCTTTTTTGCACTCTTTTCGGCTGGTTTCAGCACGATGCTTTACTATGCTGGCGCCGACTTGCAGTGGACATTATACATGCTTGGTAAGTTTTCAGACAGGAATCAGGTTAAGGTTCTTTGCTTGCTCACGCCAATTAGGTGTCGTCACTTGCCCTGGCATCTTCCCCATGGCGTTCACTGTTCTCTGGCGCCGCCAAAACACGATTGCTGCTATCACCTCGCCGGTTCTTGGCCTGATCACTGGCATGGCGGTCTGGCTGGGAACCGCGCAGCGGTTTCATGGCGAGGTTACCGTCTCTTCGACCGGCCAAGTCTTGCCGTGCGTCTACGGGACGGTGGCGTCTGCCTTCTCGCCGATTCTGTACTCGGTCGCGATTACTTACTTGGCCGGGCCACAGAACTACGACTGGGCAGATTTCCAAAAGGAGCGTCTCGCGCTCGAGAAGCTGGGCGATGACCTAACAACAGGTCACCACAACAAGGACAATAGCGCAGTCATCAGCGAAGAGCAGAGCACCCCGTTGAAGGATCGCACAAAAGAGTTGAAACGCTGGGGACGCATTGCAGCGTTTTGGTCCATTGCGACGTTCCTCGGCCACTGGGTGCTGTGGCCGCTGCCCATGTATGCAGCACGATATATCTTCAGCAAAGGGGTAGGAGCTCATCATCTCATGCAGACTACCATTGCAATTTGCTGATCCATGTGTAGTTCTTCATCGCATGGCTGGTCGTGGCCATCATCTGGCTATGGGGCACGATGCTGGTAGCCACATTCTACCCTCTGTTCGATGGCGGCATCCAGCAGATGCGTCAGGTTTACCAGTACTGGAAGAAACGTCGAGAGATTTGAACCAACTCGTCACGAAACGTTCAGCCTGATCATGAAGCGCCGATACATCGATCATAAGCTCAAAAAAACAGGTATTTCTAATAGAGTGCCGAATAAAGGAGTTAATCAAATCCTCAAGACGACACGACTGAAAATACATAACTGCAACCTGTAGACGAAAGTTGCTGATCGCACGAGAGTGCGATCTTTGGCTGACGATCAGTGCTACTCCATATCACCAACCAAATGACTTCAACGGGCAGTATGTAGTTCCGCTGAGATTCAATCCAGCCAAACCGCGTTCATCGTGAACGAGCTCTCGTTCGTAACCTAAACTGGTTATGGCAGTAGTTAGTTAACTAGCCAGAGTTTGATGACTATTAGGTAAATAGATAGTCATGTGACTTATAAACTATACCTGATTAGACCTAGCTGCTCCGAACACGGAACCTTGCTGACAAAAAGCAGACCACGTGACCGACTTGTCCTGCTTGCCCAGCCCTAACCCTTAGCCAGGATCTGTGCGTCTGCAGCAACCAAGCAAGCAAGAGCTTCTTGGCTTGAGTAGAATGCATCCATCCGTTGACACTTGGATCAATTGGCAATCTAGACCGGGTCATTTGACTCCTTCATCTCGATGGCTATTGGGTTTTATTTATCCATGCCTTCTTGGAAGCATAGGTGTCGACTTGCCGTCGGCTACGATGCCCAATGGATATGGAACTGACTTCAAAACTGAGAAGAGGAATTCGCGTTTGTCAGCTTGTTGACCGATAGAATTCTCTACAACACTCTCGAATAATAGGGAAAGTTCATCGTCGAAGGTACGGTGCACATGGCTCGGAATGAAGCAACATTCGCCGAGGCGTTAATCCGACATCGGCAAATGATCGGTCACGTTGGTCACGTTCGCACGTATTACGAATCAACTGTCAATTGCGCCATACGAAGCCTGACAAAATACGAGGTTGGAATCGCTTATCACATGGAACTCGATCCCGTAGCGTTTAGAAGAAGAGTTTGCCTGAAGCCATCGTAAAACACTGTTTTACAGCAGTAAGACCCCGTAAAACAGCTATGTAGTTGAGTCATGAGATGAGGTTGACGCGATCAGAATATCATTGGCCAGAGAGTCCGAGCTCTTTCAACGGCGGGGGAAAAAAGTGGGGCAGAAAATGACAACATTTGAAAGGATAGGGCGTGGCCGTGGAGTCGAGCCGTTGATGGGATCACGGGTCTAGGACTCCTGGGGCTAGCATAAACGGAGTATGGAGTAAGGGTCCACATATTGTCAAGCAAAAGGCGTGGAAAGTTAGTTTTTCGCTTTGATGATCCGTTGATATGGAACCCGGGTGCAGCTTCTGGAATTTACCTGTTGGAGGGTGATTTTCTTGGAGAGAATGATTAATGACCATTGGCATAGTAGTATGTCGTATCCATGCCGATGACGCAATGATCCGTTACGGAAGTAGCTATTCCAGAACCAATACCCAATAACTCTGTTTTGATGCCAATGCAGTGTGTCAACAGAGCACTAGTCAATTGTCTAATGGCTGATCTAGCCATTCTAGCCTGTGAGCTTTGTTTTGCTGCCAATCTAGCCAATAAAGGGCAAAACACTGTTCCCTCGCTAAGCCTAAATCGACAATTCCGTACTCTATGTATTCCGTACGCGGTAAGTTACCGTACCTTTCTGAAGAAAGAAAAAAAAAAAAACATCCTTGAGAAAAGCTCCAAATGTACATCTCCGCCGACAGTTTCGGCGCCGGAAATTCCCCAGGAACGAAAACTCATTGGACAAGTTTGGAGGATTGACAAGACTACTTGTCCTAAGGCGTGCATAATGAACGGGTAGAATACGGGGATCAGAATGACTCAGGCACCTTCTTCCCAAAGAACCCTAGAAAGCTTGAGCTTAAAGTCGATTATTAATCGACATTTGAGTTCAGTGCCCTAATAGGGTATATGATGATGATGTTCATGACCACTGGACAAGGAATATATGAGATGAGCTATAAGAGTCATCTCTCCCATGTTCGGCTTGCTCAGCTTGGACAAAAAGCAATTGACTGCATTGATCTCATCGAGTTTTATCTGTTTCTTGTACGGAGTATTTTAAGGATTCAGAAGACTGATCGCTGGCTGTTTGCTGTTGGGAGCTTTCGACATCAATTATTTTCATCATCACCGACATCCTTCTATCCTTCTTATAAGCAATGGCTACCCTCATGGCCCTATCGGCCATTGGCTCCAACGCCGTCGAGTCAATCACGCGCCACATGTCCCGCGTCAAAGTGGACATTGTCCTTCACGACCAGCCCAGCGGATTCGTCGTGTCCTACACGACGGGGGACCGTATCAAAGGCGAGGTCATCATCACTGCGGAACAGGACACCAAGTTCGACGCTGTCGATATTACGTTCGAAGGCGAGTCTAGCGAATCCGGCGAGTCTGCCTTTTTATACTCGCCCAGATAGGCAGCAAAGTGCTGACTGTCTTCATGCAGGCGCAACAAATACCTCCGTCGAAGGACGAGGCAATATTCACCCATCCATCACACCAAAGGCATACCACAGCTTTTTCAATATGAAGCAGCCCATTGACAGCTCGCAATATCCGGAGCCGCGGGTATTCAGTGCGAAAAAGGTCTACCGGTTTCCGTTCACATTTGTCGTCCCAGACCGGCTTCTCCCGCATATCTGCAGTCACAGTCTCGAGGATGAGTCGGATCCTCGCCTTCACCATGCTCATACACAACTTCCCCCCAGCCTAGGCGACCCCATGATCGCCGGCGACGGCGTCCGGCTAATCGATGACATGGCGCCCGAGTTCATCCGCATCTCGTATATGATCCGCGCGACCATTCGCAAGAAGTCCAACTCTTCTTCCTCCTCCTCCGACGCAGTTGCAAACAGTACATTCCGGACAATCGCGGCCGTGGCGAAGAAAGTGCGCATCATCCCGAAAACTCACGAGCAGCCCTTGTTGGACAAGACCCTCATCGACGATTTCGACTCAGACTACAGCTTGCGCAAGGAGAAAGAGGTCCGACGGGGTCTGCTAAGAGGGAAGATGGGCCGGTTGACCGTCGAAGCGGCGCAACCAAAAGCACTAGAAGTCCCCAGCTCGAGGAGGAAGACGAGCAACGACGACGATAGTGAAGCAAGCACCTCGGTCAGCCTCCATTTGCGATTCGACCCCGAGAGCCCCGATGAGCAGCCTCCTTCGCTGCGCTCGCTAGCTACCAAGCTCAAGGTCATGACGTTCTACAGTGCCAAACCCTGGACGCGATTCCCATCCATGTCCTCTATCGGCACAATCGACCCATCACAAGGAGTCTACTCTGAATCCATCACATTGTCCCGGCTTTGCCTCGCCCGGGCACAATGGGAAAAGCATGGCGACTCCTCCTCCTCCCCACTCTCCGACAACCGTCGCGCATCATGCCAGTCGACATCATCATGGACATCTTCCTCCTCGTCATTCTATCCTGGAAAAACATACTACACGACCTCCGTCGTCGCCCCCATCTCCCTCCCCCGGGATAAATCCTTCGTCCCGACCTTCCACAGTTGCCTTGTCTCCCGTATCTACGCCCTCGACGTGAGCATCAGCTATCAGACTCCCAACGCGAACGTCGTCGCACCGAGTATATCCTTGCGGCTACCGCTACAGATTACCAGCTCCGCTGGACAATATCCTCGGGATTCAAAGACGCTGTTGGAAAGTGTCGACCCGCTCGAGGAGGAAATGGCGCGGTTGTGGAGCCAGGAGGATGAGGACGCGTTCTTCCGATCGAGGAGTACGGTTGCTCCGCCAGAGTATTCGCTTTTGGCCGGGACGAGGCAGCTGAGGAAGGAGCAGGAGATGAGTTGTTGAAGTACTATCTATACTAATCATGATGCCTTAAGATGTTTGCTGTTGTTTTTTGGCTGCTACCCTTGGAAAGAAAAGAGTTCTGGTTTCGTTTTGGATTTTGGAAAAAGCATGTGTTTTTCAAGTTCGGGCATTTGTCATTGGTTTTGAAATGACATGTGTACGAGAGATCGGATGGATTCAACACGATCAGATGAGAGAACTAATTTCATAATCATAGCCGTTTTGATTCATTCTCAATGCATACCAACATTCTCCTCGCTAAATACATTATGCGAAGAACTTTTTCGTACATCATCAACGAAGCCATCGGGCTCATACATATGTACTGTGGACAATCCGCAAAGCCCACAAATGGACTGTCCCCATGGGCATCATACATGAATCAGAGACCAGTTTTGTTTCTTTTCTCGAAAGAAAAAGCCAAATCAACCCACAAAGACCAGAAAACCAGGGTATAGCGCCATGCTAATGAGCACATCAGACATCAATGACAAAGACAACACCGGAAAGACCTATAATCATGGTCGACTCAACAACTCGCTAACAAATGGAAAAGGGAAGAAGAAATTTATTTTTGCACACGTGGCCACCGCGAGATAAACTCCACATCGTCCAATGGCCCCTTGCTATGGTTCCGCACATACTGCGTGCTGGGATCAATGCGCGGCTCATAATCCCACACAGTAACCTGGCCCTTAATGAGCGCAGAATAGACGAGGCGGCGGCGACGCTGGGACGCGAGCACATTCTGGTGAATAGCCTCGAGGTCCCAGCGAGCGCGCACTTCCTCGAGGAAATGCGCCAGAAGGTCAGCCGGGTTGGTGGTGTCGGGCAGGGTCAGTGGATGAGTGAGATGCGATGGTGGGCTCGGGGAGCGCGGAGGTGTAGGGGTAGGAATCTTGGGGAAGAAGGACTTCTCCGTGCTGAGGAAGGGGGTTGCCGCCGGCGGGGTGTCAGCAGGCGTGAGAACTGCTGGATCGGCCGGCTTCGGCTTGGCAGACGGCAGGGCTTTGCCATTCTGATGAGACTGAGGAATAGGCAGCCCCGCAACCAGGTTGTTCTGCTCCAGCGGGTCGGTGGCCAGGTCGAACAGCATGGGTGGGTCATGCAACGAGTAGATGAACTTCCACCGACCACGACGGATCATAACAACCGGCGTCTGCGTTCCCTCGGCCATGTACTCACCCAGGACGGTGTCGGTCTTGGGCCCGTCGCCGCCGGTCAGATGCGGCAGGAGCGACACACCATCCATAGGCAGGCCCGGGACGAGTTTGGCACCGACGAGATCAACGAATGTTGGCAGAATGTCAATCGTGGATACATTCTCGCTGACACGCTTGGGCGAGAAGCGGTTCGGGGCGTGCACGATGAACGGCACCCGTGCAGAGTTCTCAAACCACACCATCTTGTACCACAGTCCGCGCTCGCCGAGCATGTCGCCGTGGTCACCGGTGAAGACAACGATGGTGTTCTCCCTCAGGCCAGTCTCATCCAGCACCTTAAGGAGTTTGCCAACATTGGTGTCGACGTACGTGCAAGCTGCATAGTACGCCCGACGGGCTGCCTTGATCCGCTCCTCGGGAATTTCCTTGCCCCACAGGTCAATGCACTTGAGAACCCGCTGCGAATGCGGGTCCTGCTTGTCGTGCGGAATGGCAGCGACCTTGGGCAGAGGAATCTCTACGTCCTCGTACAGGTCCCAGAATTCCTTAGTCATTGCGTACGGGTCGTGCGGGTGCGTCATGGACACCGTCAGGCAGAACGGCTGGTCTCCACGCCGCCGCACATGGTCATACAGATACTGCGTCGACTTGTAGATGACCTCCTCATCAAAGTCGAGCTGATTGGTGCGCACAACGGGGCCGGCCTCCAAGACCGACGACATGTTGTGGTACCAGTCCTGACGGATTTCCTACGCAACATTAGCAACTCTACTTCGCCGACTTGATTCAATTAACCCTAACTTACCGGCTCATCCCAGTTGACCGACCACCCGTAGTCTCCCGGGTAGATATCACTAGTCAGCCGCTGTTCGTAGCCATGCAGCTGGTCCGGGCCGCAAAAATGCATCTTGCCCGCCAGCGCAGTATGGTATCCCTCGTTGCGCAAGTAATGCGCATATGTTGGGATATCGGCGGGCAAGTCCGCGGCGTTGTCATAGGCACCAATCTTGGACGGCAACTGGCCAGTCACCATGACGAAGCGGGAGGGGGCGCAGAGGGGCGAATTGCAATAAGCATTGTCAAAAACCACACCCTCGTCCGCCAACCGCTGCAAGTTGGGAGTCTTGATGGGCGAGGACTTGTCATGGAAGGAGAGCAATGGCGCGGCCATTTGGTCGGCCATGATGTAGAGAATATTGGGTTTTTTAGCGGCCATGATGAATGACTCTTGCTCACTAGTTATTGTGAATGTCGCCCAAAGTATAGTAGAGAAGGATAGGAAATCCTGCAGCCGACGCGCAACTTCTTATAATCTGCCTATGTAGACCCCTTGCAGTACACTCTGGCACTCCTCTTGACCAACTCTGCAGTGAGAAAAGGGGGGAAGAAAAGAGAACAAAGCCTCATAGTTGAAGGGCGCCTTATGTAAGCCCGACCCTCCGATGTAAGAACCTGCCTGATTAGGAATAGCACCGACGCATATTCCCGGAAGCCAATACCACTGGTGGAGCCGCTAAGCGCATGGGCCAATCAGGGCCCCGGACTGCAGATGGTGTGACCAGGCTTGGCGATGGCGGATCCCGCCGATCGGGAAGGAGGCGGGATGGTGCAATACTTGCATTCAATTTCGATATACCTTATATAAGGCCTCTGGGGCCAATTATGAGAATAGACGTCACATACCTTATAAATTTTATCAAAATCTGGGGAGCATTTACACACTCGGTCCCAGGCAGATATCTAGCGGTCAAGGTTGCAGTAAATTAAGTTTTCCGAATATGGTTAAAGTATGACCGGTTGCATGTGCCTTATCTGCTGCCGGGTCCATTTTGAGTTATCACACCACCGCTAAGAATTGCGATTGGCTCCAAGTACGTGGGGTCGAGGGGCAAATTCCCAATTGCACCGAAATGGACACCTTAGCCCTCAGGCATCAACTCGGCACGGATATCTCTCTCGGGTCGGAGTGCGAGTCGCTAGGTCTCACTTCCCGTCGGAACGTCCTTATAATTTCCCAGAATCATTATGATTAACTAATGGCGGTTTTGCTGAAAAGGTCCAATTCAAATCACTATGCAAACCAATCCACACTATACACCAACACCACACGCCCGTCGTCACATAAGGAATGGATCCAATTAGTCCACTTTGATGACACTACGGTAATCAGTACGTGGACTCCTGACAGGGCAAAAGAATGAGAGACGAGAGAGGGTAGAGACATACCTGTATATCCGC
Source organism: Thermomyces lanuginosus (assembly GCF_041956635.1). Taxonomy (NCBI): domain Eukaryota; kingdom Fungi; phylum Ascomycota; class Eurotiomycetes; order Eurotiales; family Trichocomaceae; genus Thermomyces; species Thermomyces lanuginosus. The sequence goes on along the minus strand of NW_027192369.1, from coordinate 465,359 downwards.
CGAACAAACACGTACGCCGTCAAAAAGCCAACCGTCCCAGTGAGCAGCCCATATACGATGCAGGCCAGGAAGCTATAGCTGAAGAAGAGAAGACTCGACACAAAGCCGGTAATGTGGAGCTTGAACATGTAGTACCAAATGCAGTAGGCAAAGACCCAAACCGCGCTGCTACCGCCGGTCATAAAGCTGCGCCACCACCAATGGTAGTTCTAGAAAAAGTGAGCGAACAATCCGAAAACAATCCAGGGGCATACAGGAGAAGTCCTACCTCCGCGCAAAGCTGTCCATAGGTCGCGATGATGGTCATCTCGCTGACCGTCACAAGAAGAATGGCGCACACCACGCTCAGGAATCCAAACTTGTAGTAGTACCCGCTCTTGTCCTGCCACAGGTTGCGGAAGACAAACAGCAGCTCGATAAACAGCACGGCAAACGGCACGAGCCCCGACAGCAAAGCCCCGATATAGTCGCGCAAGTACCATGGCTGCCGGGGAATCTGCCGGGGGATGGCCGACGTCTTGGTGGGATGCTCCCACGGCTTCGCCCGCACATAGCCCACGTAACTGCCGGCATACACGAGCGGCACTTGGATCAGGAGCCACAGGGCTAACAGTCCGACCAGGGTTCCGAACGGCAGCGCGGTGCTCGAGGCTTGCGCCCAGACAAACAGGTTCAGAACAAAAATCAGGGCGAATGTTAGACCGGGGAACAATGCGGCAGTCTGCGTTCGTTAGCTGTGACCGGGAGATAAAGAAAATAGGAACACCATACAATCAGCATGTTTTTCCTCCAGTGTTGTCCGCCAAACGTCCTGTAGAGTCTCGCCGAGAAGTACCCAGAGAACAAACCGGCAAACACGAAGAGTCCAATGCCGACACTGAGGAATCCGCCGCGGAAGCTCGGGTTCAGGATGCCCAGGCAGCTAAGAATCAACAAACCACCAGCTACGAAAAGCAGCTGCATGCCGGATCCGATTAAGGGCGCAAGCAGGCCGCTGTATGCTGGCGTGCGGAACACGTCCCCATGGAGCAGTTTCCACCCGGTGACATCTTCCACCTCCTCGTCTGAAAGATCGTCCGAACCTTCGCCGGGCTGCTCCAGAACCCCCTCGCGAGACTTCTCTCCCGCCTGTGGACACCGGGACCGAGCCTTGGACCGAAGCTTGAGCTTTCCGTCCTCCAAGAGGACGCCGTCGCCACGGCCTTTGATGTCCCCTTGAACCGTCCGGTTCCAGATCACGAGGACGGTCACGCCCAGCAGAATCGAGATAACCAAAGAGTTGGCGATGGCCAGCCAGTGTGTCGCGGAACTATCGGCCTGATCGGTGAAGTAGAGGTCCCAACGGTTATACCAGTCGACGCTTTCTTCCTCCCGGAAGTAAACCGAATAGGTATACGGAATCTCGAGCGTCGCGTTCTCATCCTCTTCATCATCCTGCGGAGGTATATACGAGGAATCGCGATACTTTTCCTGAAGCCGCGTGAGATTGGGCCGGATGATCAACTCGAATCCTTCGTGATCCCCATGCGGATCCGTCGGGCAACCATCTTCTTCCCGCGGCACGTCGGGGCCAAAACTCTTCGGATACACCTCGAATCCCACAATCACTTTACGGCCATTTTCACCGTCCCGACCCGGCGCCTTCCGCCAGCGGATCACAATCGTAAAATGGTTATGGATGTATGTTCGCGGCGAGCCATCTGCTGGAGAGAAGTCTTGGTAGCCAAGCTTGAATCCGCTTGCATAGTACTTTCGGGACCGATCGACGGTCACAAAGCTGGTGGCACCAGGGAGATTGTCTACGATCCACTCCACCACATATCCTTCCTCGATAAGCTGCCGGCCCCACTTCACGGCCTTGCGATCAACCTGCCGCGTGCACAGCGGACGACACTTAACCTCCTGACCCATTTTCAGGTCGAAATCGGACGTCATGATCCGGTCGCCGCGCAATATTTCGCCCAGGTTCTGCGACATGCTCTGGCCAGACACGAACGGAGACGTTCCATGACGCTTCCCCGTCGGTGGGCAGACGAACGGAAGGTCATAGTATGCGTACTGCAGTTCGGTGTGGTCCGAGAAAATCTTATTCACCAGCAGCGGAATGGATTCATCGTCGCGATAGCTGACTATCGAATACCCTGGTCTCTCCGTCAGAATCCCAGTTCGCGCTCTGGCATTGAAACGCACTGCGCACCTGGAATATAGAACGCGGCACACGCCGAAACTAATAGTCCTAGGCACAGAACCAGTGCCTGGAAACCGGCCCATAACATCTTGGCTCCGCAGAGACGTCGTCTCGACGACTACTAACTCGGATGCATGGACTGGAATTGATTCACACGGAAATTTCGGGAATCCAACAGGGGGTGCGCAGCAGTTAGACCCCTTGAGTCCGGGGCGCAACGAGCGGAAAATACTGCTGGGGGAAGGGTTGAATCGAAATCTGTCGGGCGGAACGAACGGAACGACGGAGGGTAACGAGCGAAACAGGCGTAAGATACCTGCGAGCCGATGACGTCGCGATCAGCGCGGGATAATTAATATATCGTGAGATCGATCTACGGAGACCTACCTGCTGGAATCGCGAAATGCCACGGAGTGCTTGTCTCAGTCCGTATCTCGACTACTACTACTTTGGGCTTAGCTTCACCGTGAATGCCTGATTGTCGATGCTTAGTCATTTTCATTAGTAAGCATGATGACGAGTCCGTCTAACCAGAGCAGGCAAGACTATGTACAATAAGACCAGTTGACTCCTTGGAGCTGAAAAGAGCTGAACACGGAAGACCAAGATTTCTCACAAGACCACACTGCGCTCGTAAAACATACGTCCGGTCCCGCAGAAGACATTGGTGAAAATATATCTTGAACAAAGCAAGAACAGCATGATACAGACAGAGGGGCATCAACGAAACAAAAAAGTACAACGGACAATCACGACGGATGGTTCAGCAGATATTCCACCGCTCCCTGCACGCTTCCACCTGACCTTCGTAGTGCCTCGATGTTGCGTTCGAATTCGTAGAAGCCCATGTCGTTCAATTGCCGCAGTTGCTCGGCGTAGCGCTCTTCAGGTGGCCGGTTGTCCGGTGGCGGTGGTGGAGCTCCAAAGAGTGCAGCTAAGGGGTTGGTGCCTTCGCTGCCCTGACCCTGACCCTGATTCTGAGCACCACCAAACGCTTGCATGACGTTTGCCAACAAAGCAGGATCACGGAGAAATGGGTTATATTGCGGATTGAAAAGGTTCGCAAATGGCGGCTGCTGTTGCTGCTGCTGCTGTGACCCATCTCCAGTTTGAGCTGGCGGGACACCAAACAGCGCTGGATTGAAGAGGGCTGCAAACGGGTTTTGAGCCTGTTGATTCTGCGAAGCACCTGCATTGCCTGTCTGCGCTCCGGTGTTCGCCTGGGTCCCAGAAGTATTCTGCTCACCTCCAGACGGAGATGCCGATGGCGCCGCCGGTGGTGGCGCACCGAACAGGCCAGCAAACGGATTCGCGGCTAGAAAAGGATTGGCCGGTGTAGTCGTTGTCTGGTTCGAGCCTGCCTGTTGCTGCTGTTGCTGTTGGCCACGATTCTCCTGAGGTGTCGTATCGGTGACGCCAGGAGCAGGGAATCCACCACCACCGGCGCCTCCTCCAAAGGGAAAGCCGCCCATGGCGCGCCGGATTTGAGCCATCTGGCGGATTGTCGCGGGATCTGTCACCATGCGACGAAACTCTGGGCTCAACATCATCTCGCGGACGCCAGGTCCCATGTCTCGAAGCATCGGGTTTTGCTGAATCATCAAGTCAATCAGAGCTGGATTTTGCAGCGCTTCATTCATCGTTGCTTGGACTTGCGGGTTCTCGAGCATGCTGAGCATGGTTTCGGGATCAGGAGGAGGTCCCATCTGCCACATGTCAATATCTTGAACCATGATTTCAATCGAAGATGAAGAACGTCAACTTACCCCGCCGTCAGGTCCAAACATGTTCGCTCCTGGGAGTTGTGCGAAGCCCGCATACCGGGCGCCAGTAAGGCCGGCAAGAGGGTTATTGCCGGTGCCTGCCGCAATATTCGTAGGCACTCCGGGTATGGCTTGAGATGTCGCACTGCTGGTCGTTCCTTGTTGAGCGGGAGTCGCCTGCTGTCTCTGGTTGCTAGCGGCGCTCTTCACCAAGTGAACAGTATGCCCATCCTTGATCTTGTACGTGGCCAGCGTTTCATGATCTTTGAGGACTCGGCCCGAGTAGATAAGACGTTGACGCTCAGCTGGTGTATCTGCATACTCCGAGCTGGCGAGCTTGTTCTTCAGATCGGCAACCGACGTCGACAGCGGCAGTGTCAAGGTGAATTTGGCATCGTTGGAGGCTTTGATGTGGAACGTGATGGGGGTGTCCTCCCCCGAGGGGGTCTCCTCGGCCATGATATCACAGAGCGGCGGCAGCAGGTGGGCAAAGAAGTACGACGTGCGGTCGGCGCCTTCACCAAAAACTCACTCGTCCCGAGTGACACGAGTCAACATCGACCTGTCGAAATCGACGGAGAGAAATGTTCAAAGAGTCCAAATAGCCACGCGCCCCAGTTGGCGAGATGTCGTCAACCGGCCCAGATGCCAGCAGAAGGTGGCAGAAACGCTTGGTTTCTGCCTAAGGCCACAAAGTTGCCTTAGGCAAAAGTAGCGGTCTTGGCACTCGCAGAGCTTTTCTCGGCTTGTGCTCCTTCAACCGGACGAAAAGCAAAAGCTCTGCAAGCCACAGAAACACCTTGATTCTTCCGCGCTCCCCGCTTTCAGAGGCCGTAGCAGGGCACGCGCTGTTGCTGGCGAATATTCTCCAGCAGCAATGGGCTTGCGCGACACTTGACTGGGATTTTCTCGCTGTAAACGCGCATTTTGATGCCCTGGTGCTGACCAGGGCCCTCACGACTGCCCGCCATGGCGACCATCACGTCGAACATGTTCATGTATTCCCTGACGATCCAGCCTCCCTCAGCTGTGACGCAGGCGATTCTGGGCCAGTTCTCGGGAACCAAAGAGCAGCAGATCGTGACTGCATCAGGTTCGAAGCTGACCATCCATCGACCCGATGCGACCCAGGGCAAGGTCACGCCCATTTACTCGCAGGATGTCTTCGGCATCATACGCACATTAGCCGCCTTCAGGCTGGCTGGAAGCAGCAAAGGTATGTCTTATCTGCTCCCCCGGCAATAGGATACATCATAGTGATTCGTCAAGCTCCGGGGCAGTGTGATCGTGCGCTGAGCGTGCCTCGACCGGCGGCATTGACGACGTGATGCCATTTATGCCATTTGTTTATTGGGCTGGATGCTGAAGCTATGCAGATTATATCATCATCGGATCGGACTCGGGTCGGATCGCCATCATCGAGTATGTGCCGTCCCAAAACCGCTTCCATCGAATCCACCTGGAGACGTTTGGGAAGTCGGGTGTGCGAAGAGTCATACCCGGGCAGTACCTGGCGGTTGATCCCAAGGGCCGAGCTTGCATGATGGCATCGGTGGAGAAGAACAAGGTGGTCTACGTGCTGAACCGCAATGCGCAGGCGGAGTTGACAATCTCCTCTCCGCTTGAGGCACACAAGCCCGGCGCCTTGGTGTTCTCCCTGACGGCCTTGGATGTTGGCTACGAGAACCCCATTTTTGCAGCGCTCGAAGTGGACTATTCTGAGTGTGATCAGGATCCAACGGGCAAGGCGTATGAGGAGGCAGAGAAGCATCTGGTGTACTACGAGCTTGATCTAGGACTGAACCACGTAGTGCGCAAGTGGTCGGATGCTGTTGATCGCACGGCCACTTTGCTCTTTCAAGTGCCCGGTGGCGCGGACGGCCCCAGCGGTGTACTCGTCTGCGCAGAGGATAACATCACATATCGACATATGAATCAGGACGCGTTCCGCGTGCCTATTCCTCGACGCTCCGGTCCTACTGAGAACCCCGAGCGCAAGCGCTACATCACCGCGGGTGTCATGCACAAGATGAGGGGAGCCTTCTTCTTCCTACTCCAGACCGAGGACGGCGACCTTTTCAAGGTGACCATTGACATGGTTGAGGACGACAAGGGCCAGTTGACCGGTGAGGTGCGGAGGTTAAAGATCAAGTACTTTGACACCGTGCCGATCGCGTCCAGTCTATTGATTCTGAAGAGTGGCTTCCTTCTCGTAACCAGCGAAAGCGGCAACCACCATTTCTACCAGTTCGAAAAGCTAGGTGATGATGATGATGAGACCGAGTTCACGAGTGACTCGTTCAGTGCCGACCCGTCGGAGCCGGTCACTCCGGTCTACTTCCGCCCTCGAGGCCTGGAGAACATCAACCTAGTTGACAGCATGAATTCTCTGAATCCTTTGATGGATTGCAAGATCACGGATCTCCTCGGTGATGATTCGCCGCAGATTTACACGATTTGCGGGACCGGCGCCCGAAGCACGTTCCGAACATTAAAGCATGGCCTTGAAGTGTCCGAGATTGTCGAATCGGAGCTCCCTAGCGTACCGTCGGCGGTCTGGACAACCAAGCTGACTCGAAACGACCAGTATGATGCGTACATTATTCTGTCATTCACCAACGGAACCTTGGTGCTGAGCATCGGGGAAACGGTCGAGGAAGTGACTGACACGGGTTTTCTCTCAACGGCACCTACATTAGCTGTGCAGCAGCTGGGGGAGGATTCGTTGATTCAGGTTCATCCCCGGGGTATCCGCCATATCCTCGCGGATCGACGGGTCAACGAATGGCCCGCCCCTCAGCATCGGACCATCGTTGCAGCTGCTACAAACGAACGTCAAGTAGTGGTGGCGCTTAGTTCAGGTGAAATTGTGTACTTTGAGATGGACACTGATGGCTCGCTGGCCGAGTACGAGGAAAAGCGTCAGATGTCGGGCACCGTGACGGCACTTAGTCTGGGCGAGGTTCCCGAGGGCCGCGTCCGCAGTTCGTTCCTGGCAGTGGGCTGCGATGATTCAACGGTGCGGATTCTCAGCTTGGATCCAGAGTCGACGCTCGAGAACAAGTCGATACAGGCGTTAACATCGCCTCCGTCGGCGCTCAACATCATGTCCATGGCTGACTCGACGTCTGGCGGGTCGACCTTGTACCTGCATATTGGGTTATACTCGGGCGTGTATCTTCGTACGGTCATAGATGAGGTCACAGGTGAACTGTCCGACACGCGCACGCGATTTTTGGGCGCGAAGCCCGTCAAACTCTTTAAAGTCACGGCCAAAGGGCAAACCTGTGTTCTTGGGCTCAGTTCACGATCGTGGCTGGGTTACTCTGACGTCCAGACGAAGAGTTTCATGCTCACGCCGCTGGACTACGTGCCGCTCGAATGGGCGTGGAACTTTTCGAGTGAGCAGTGTGTCGAAGGCATTGTCGGGATTCAGGGTCAAAATCTAAGGTGAGTGCGCTCTCTTATGAGTCCGAATCTGCAGTCTATGATGAAAGCCTTGTATTCCGAATTTTCATGCGGAAATTATTCATTTTATCTCCAATTGTTCCTACTGAGACTGCCATTACATTCGCTGTTATGCTATGCCATTCCAAATTGTTCTTAACTTACGCTAACGTGCATGAATCCAGGATTGCTTCGATCGAGAGCCTAGACAACAACATGCTTCAGTCGTCAATCCCACTGACTTATACTCCGCGCCATATGGTGAAGCATCCGGAACAGCCTCTGTTCTATGTCATCGAGGCTGACAACAACGTTTTGTCGCCGGCAACACGGGCGAAACTGTTGCAGGAGTCCAAAATGCAGAATGGGGATGCCGCAATCCCTCCGCCGCAGGAGTTTGGGTATCCGAGAGGAACCGGACACTGGGCGTCATGCATTGAGGTAGTGGACCCCGTCAACTCCAAATCAGTGGTGTCACGCCTGGAGTTGGAGGATAACGAAGCTGCGGTCAGCGTTGCCGTTGTTCCGTTTGCCAGCCAGGACCACGAGGCGTTCTTAGTGGTCGGCACGGGCAAGGACATGGTACCGAATCCGCGGTCGTTCTCTGCGGGCTACATCCACATCTATCGGTTCCAAGAAGACGGCAAGGAGCTCGAGTTCATCCACAAGACTAAAGTAGAGGAGCCGCCGCTAGCACTGCTGCCATTCCAGGGCCGCATGCTGGCCGGAGTTGGCAATCTCTTGCGGATTTACGACCTGGGAATGAAGCAGATGCTTCGGAAATGCCAGGTGCAAGGGTCGCCGCGGCTGATTGTGGGCTTGCAGACACAGGGCAACCGAATCGTCGTGAGCGACGTGCAGGAGAGTGTAACATACGTCGTATACAAGTACCAAGAGAACCGGCTGATTCCGTTTGTGGACGACGTTATCGCGCGATGGACGACAACGTCAATAATGGTGGACTATGAGACGACGGCCGGAGGCGACAAGTTTGGTAACATTTGGCTGGTGCGGTGCCCGAAGAAAGTGTCAGAAGAGTCGGACGAGGAAGAATCCGGCGCACATCTGATCCACGGGCGGCCATACCTTCACGGCACGCCGAACCGGCTAGACCTGATGATCCATTTCTACACACAGGACATCCCGACCAGCCTGCATAAGACGCCGCTGGTGGCCGGTGGGCGCGACATCCTGGTATGGACGGGTCTGCAAGGCACGATCGGGATCTTTGTGCCGTTCATCAGCCGCGAGGACGTGGACTTCTTCCAGAACCTGGAATCGCAAATGGTGCAGCATTGCCCGCCGCTAGCCGGGCGTGACCATCTTATCTACCGGAGCTACTATGTGCCAGTGAAGGGAGTCATTGACGGCGATCTCTGCGAGATGTACTTCTTGCTGCCCAATGACGCTAAGATGCGGATTGCGAGCGAGTTGGATCGCAGCGTACGGGAGATTGAACGGAAGATTTCGGTAAGTATTTCTCATAACCCCCCAAGGATCTTCCAGAAGCTAACAGAGAGAACAGGACATGAGAACTCGGGTGGCGTATTAAGGCGTTTGGATTTGGATCTTGTTATTCTGACTTGCTGAGAATAAAATGGATTTAATCTGACAGTCTGCTTATGGTGTGTTTTTCTTTTATTCGTAGGACTCGTCTCCTGCCTCGCTCGATCGGTGTCTTCCTCAATGATCGATCTTGAGCTGGATGCACGCATTTTATTTATCAATGTAAAATGCGTGTACGAGACAAGAGAAGCTCATCCGACGCGTTTGAGTACGACACCGCCCTAAACTTTTTGGCGGATATCGTAATTACCGTCGGGACATGTCGATGGCCATTTCATTCTTTTCATTCTTTATTTACATCAATAAAACAGGAGTTTAAAATGCCGGCGGAGACAAATCCAACCCTTCCACAGTCAGTTTGAATGCATCGTTCCGCGAGTAACTTCCCGCGGCGTCGAAGTCGAGCCGTCCCCGCTCGCAGTCCTCGAAGTCGACCTCTGCGATGACGAGACCGTCGCCGGGAGCGTCGGGGTCGTCATCAGTGCAGACGTCCCAGATGGGCCCGCCGAGGACGTTGCCCAAGGGGCCGACAATGCAGGAGCCGCCGTGGCTGACGTAGTCAGAGTCCTGCTCAGAGGTCCCGTTGGGGATGGTGTTTGGGCGGGAGGCTCCTAGGATCTCCGTTAGCAACAACTGTCGATAAGGAAGAGAAGCTAGCTAAGGGTAGGTACCGGTGTGGGCAGAATTCTCGACCGCAACGCTGGTCTTATCGACGACGGGGTCGCGCTCGCTCGGCTCCTTGTCCGGATGGATTTGTCTCGCGGAACCGCCGGGGGACTGCGGCCAAACAATCTCATGCGGGCCTTCGGCGGTGGTCCTCCTCCGTCGAGCCTGACCACCCTCACTCCCACTACTAAAAGCAAAAGCCTGCGGTGACGAGCGAATCCATCCTGGCAATTCTGAGCGGCGCACGCATTGATTCGCAGATAGCACCACTGCCCGACCCTCACACGCCACCGTGCGCATCAACGGCAGCCATGTATCACGGCCATCCGCGGTGGGCGCCAGATACAGATTAACATTCTGCGCGTACAAACTCTGACGCAGCAGCGGCATGTAATTCTCCCAGCAGATCGCACAACCAATGGTCAGACGCACACCATCAATCTCAACGGGCACCGCACGAAGCGTGGAAGCGCTTCCCTGAGCCCACACTAGCCTCTCCGCTCCTGTGGGCATCACTTTCCGCCTCTTCGCAACCGTGCCTCGCCGCGGGTCCACCAGGACCACCGCGCAATAGAGACTACCACCAGCACGCTCAATCACACCAACCGCAAGAAACACACCCGTCGAGCGTGCAATCTGCTCCAATTCCTCACGCGTCCCATCCCCACGAATCCTTTTACTCCCCGAGTCCGAGATATCCGAATCCGGGAGAGGAAGCTTGCGCTTGATCCATGCCTCCCCGGCCCCCATCGGCGTATCGCCCAAGTCCACTGCGGACTGGAAGTACGCGAGGAACTCATCTCGCCCTTCAGCGGTCCGAGCACCGACCGACGTGCCAAAGGTCGCTGTCCGTGGGTATCCGCCGAGGTAGGCCTCGGGGAAGAGCAGCAGCTTGACCCCGCGCGCGGCGGCATGCTCTGTTGTACGGCGCAGCGCGGCAAGGGTTTCGGCGAGGGTGGCGCGCGTGCGGGATTGAGCAACGCCCACGGTGAGTTTTTTGGGCATTTTCTTTCTTTCTTATTTTTTTTTTTCCCTTCTCTATCTTAGATTGTGGGAAGTTGAAGGATGAATAGTGTGTGATGAGGAGATCGGATGTTTGGTAAGCTCGGAGCCTCGGAGATCCCTCCGAGATTTTAAGCTCATGCTCTACTATAAACGGGTTGATGGGAAGCTTAAAGCAGTTGATAGAAAGAATGGATCACTGTAAACATCATGACGTACATATCGAATCAAATCAAAGAAAAAGAACCAAATAGAGACGTCAAAGCAAAGTAATCAAAACCATCACTCAATCGTATATACAGGACTCTTGACAAGCACATTGTTACTCGACCGCGTCTTGACCTCCACCGTCATAAACATTGACACCCGCACCCGCGGGCCCTTCTCCTCCTCGTTTTGTTGCTGCTTGTCCTGGTCCTTATCCTTGTTGTCCAGCGCAGAGGCCGGCCTCTGCAACTCGGACTGCTTTTCCTGCGACTGCGACTGCGATTGCTGCTGCGACGACGATTGCGACCCGGAATTATTACCGCCGCCTTTCTTGATGAAACTGCTCAGGCCGTACTTCTTCTTCGGCGTAGGGCCCGAACCGGAAGCATCCCGTGGCGGTGTCTGACTGCCGCTGCCGTTTTCCGTCTCCATCTCCTCACCGCCGCTGGGTGAGCCCCGGCCGCCAGCACTGGCATCGGTCTGACTCGATGGGAGGGGCGCTGCAGGCCGTGTCAACGGCGGGAGACCGGACTCCACGCGCATCGAGGCCTCCGATACCAATGTTCCTGGAGCAACATACGAGACTTGAATGTCGCGTGCCTCGAGAGGAATCTTCTCTGCGATGTTAATTGCGTTCTCCACGACCATGCGCGCGCCCGGCACGAGCTCCGGCGGCGGCGGGCTCTTGAGGTCAATCTCCAACGCTGCGCACATCTTCTCCACCAAGTGGTCCGTCAGACTAGTGATGTTCGCCTGCGCGCCGGACCCCTGCAGCGCATCTGTCAACCCGTCCAGCGTCGTTCGCCGCCACGCTGAAATGCGCGCAATCTGGTTCTCCTTGTCCTCCTCAGTGAACGCCGGCCCCTGCTGCCTCCGGAGATTCGTCTCAATTTCCTTGAGTCGCACGCTCAACATCGCCTCCAGCGCTGGGTGGAAGTGTCGCTCAAAGATTTCCTCGACGACCCACCGCGAGATCACTGCTCGGCCAACCGACGTCATCTCTTTGGTGCCAACGCTCACCGCGTCCTCGTTGATATACGGCGCCAGCCACTGTGGGATTGACTTCCAGTCTTTGCGGATTGAGAACGCCAGGTTGTTGATTGCTCCGTCCAGGCGATTGAACCGCTGCGTGTACTCATTGTCGTCCAGAACCGTGCGCGACACTGCCAACCGCTGGTGCGCCACGGTGTTTTGCAACTGTTGTACTTGCGCCTCTTTTTCAAAGTAGTATCTCTTAACTTTGGTGTATTTGGCCTCTGCAGAAAACCCATTAGCGAGCATTCGTAAAGAAAGGGCACCTAGGGCGTACGCAATTCCTCATGCTTGCGCATCAACGCGGCAACATCTACATTTTCAATGTCCTCTTGACGTTTATTATTGGTTTGACCCGACGAATTCTCCCGATCCTGCTGGGAGCTTTGGGTGTTTTCCTGAAGGTTCTGCGTCGATTGACCCTGGGACGGTACCTCGTAGGGATCTTGACCCTGAGTAGCGGGTACGCTACTACCAGCCATCTCGCCTTGCTGTGGGACCTGGGCCGGTTGGGCGGACGGGCGACGGGTAGCAGGAGGAGTCTGTGCGTTGGAAACGTCAGAATCATAAGCCGATGAAGCCATTGGGCGGGCGGACGAAGAATCTGGACCGTAGGGTGGGGGACCGGAGCCAAGCTGATGGAGTACGGCACGATGTGCGGGATGGCGGGATGGAACCTCCTTGGGCGGGGCCATGGTGGGCGGCTGCTGCGGTGGGAGAGTATTGTTACTACTATTAGGGCTCACCTGGCTGGGAAGGGATTCACCGCTGCCGGTCCGGTAGTGGTGAGGGCGGCGTCCAAACAGCGACTCCGACGGGTTGGTCGGCCGGGGATCCAAGGGGGAGCCGGACGACGGCGAGGTGCGATTGGAATCGGCGGCGTGGTCCGGGCGTGGGGTCAAACCCGACTGGTGCTGCTGCTGATCGTCTGGCCGTTGCTCCACCGAAGAATCGAACTCCGACTCTCGCGTCGCAGGATGGTGCTGCTGCTGCAGATGAATCGGGCCCGAAATGTTCAACGATCGGACCGAGAGGGTCCGCGACGGCTTGTGAGAGGACGACGACGGCGGTGGCGATGACGGCGTGGATTTGTCGGATTTTTCTTTGTCCCGCAGGGGTCGCGAAAACAGGCCGCCCTTTTTCCTCAAACGTTGACGTCGCTCGCGGGGGTCAGGCCACGACTGGTCATAGAGGCGGGCCTCGGCGTCCGCGGCCTGTGCCGGGGAAGGAGAATCGCTGGCGGGGTCCGACGAGTTCGGGACCAGGCTGATGGTCGGGCGACCCTCCAGTGAAAGTTGGGCAACGTGGTGCGAAATGGGTCGATGGGCAGGATGGTGCGCGAGATGGTCAATGTTACGCTGATGGTCGTAGAGCAAGCCGGGGATGGGAGCCAAACTGGAACGACGAATGGGCAGGACAGGGTTCGGATTGGGACGGGGAATGACCGTACTCAGATCGTCCGCGGGAGATGTTAGGCGGTGTGGTGGTGGTCGTTGTTGTTGTGCCAGAGGAGGGAGATTGTGGTGGTCGCTATGGCGGGTGGAGTTGGCGTCGCCGCTGTTATTATTATCGGGCTGATTATTCTCGGTGTTATTGCTGCTGCTATGGCCGCGGCTGTAGGCGTCGTGGGCCGCGGGCGCTTCGATGCCGTCCAGCGACGCCTGCGAGCGGCTCTTCCGGCTGAAGATGGCGGGCATCAGGCATGCAGACTCAGGCAGCAGAGAGAGCGGAAAGCTGCCAGCGGGAAAATAGGAAATAGTCAAAATTCAGATTGATAGTTTCTAAGCTGCTAAGCATGCGCCAGTTGGGCTGGCCTCTTAATATTATTAGAACCGCGAGTTTAGTACGGAGCAATAGTGTTGGTGGAGAGCAAGCGCCCATCAGCTGCGGGGGTGTTAATTGCTCAATACGATGCAGTTTATCTGGCGAAAAGTATGGGGGAACAGAGTTGTTATCTTGAAGAGCGGAAGAGCGGAAGACGAGCTGTTGGGAATTATACACAATTGCTCCCTCGGACGGTCTTCTGGAAGGATGAAGAGAGTTCTGTCCAAATTTATGAGCACCCGCACCCAACACGTTCCAACGCCAGTCATCACTAGTGGCCGACTAACAATCAATAGTCGGTCGCCGGCCGCCGGCAGAATCTCCATCCAGTAAATTACAAGAGATTGTCCCTGAGTTTAAGCGCTGACTCGAAATCTCAATCGCGAACCCCAAACTGGTACTGCTCCCCCCGGTCCAGGTACACTACTCGCGACTCCAGCCCGGCCCGCCCCACGGTCTCCTTAAAATCCGCCAGCGGGCTGGCAAATACATCATAGTCGTCGTAATGGATCGGGATTGTGATGTCTGGCTGGAGGAGCTGCATCAGTTCCCGCCCCTGCGTCGCGTCCATGGTCACCATCATGGTTACGGGGCTCATGGCGGGCGACGGAATTGTCGTGCCTCCGAGGTGCATCAACATCAGGTCAATGCGCTGGTCCGCGTATCGTTGCGGGATCTGCTTCAGGTCGTCGACCATCAGCGTGTCGCCCGAGATGTAGATGCGGTAGCCTGCGGTAAAGTCCTCGTCGGACGCGCTGTAACCCAGTTCGACCATCCAGCCATTGGTTGGAGGGATCTGCATTGTTAACCTTGTTCCTGTATCCTGATTTATTGCCGTTGGGGAGAAAGGAATACACCCACCGCCTGAATTAACTCATTGAGCTTCTGCAGAGGTTTAGTATTCGGTACATGCTGCCCCGGCATGGCCGTTACGCGAATTCGTGGCTGCTTCTGGCCAGCCGAGCCAATGCTGACCATCATCTGCTGGAACACGTCCAACGCAAACACGCGCGTGAACGAGTCCTGCGGGCCCTTGGAGGTTAGCCGCGACTGGGCATGCGGCGTGGTGATGATGGGGAGATCCCGGCGGAGGGATGCTTCCACTTTGTAATCAAAATGGTCACTGGCGAACAGTTAGCAAGGTGAGGACATGCTGTGCCGGAGTCGCTACTCACCCATGGTAATGCGACAGCAGTACCAGATCGATCTTGGGGAGACGGTGCAGATGTACGGCAGGCTCGGTCAACCGAACGGTGTTAACGCCAGGACCGAGATGGACTTCATCACCGCTTAGAAGAAAATTGGGCTGCCACTCGTCTTCATCAGCATCCGCTTCATCTCGTCATGAACTGGAAGCTGACATCTGTCATCACCCGAATTCCCTCCCACTCTCTGCAGTCCTGCAGTCAGCACTGCCGGCTCTGTCATGACAACGTGGACGAGCCTGACAAGATAACCGTCGCCGTCCCGACGAAATAAATGGATGCATTCTTCTTCTCATTCCCACTTGGATGCACCTTCGTCTCCTTTGCGGTGGGCAATTGGTCCGGCACCGTGGCGCCCGTTGGGAGATCCCGTGTTGGGGCCTGTGTAGCCTGGGGATTGAGCGAGAGGTGCTTTGTCGACATGATGTGAATTAATCGTGAGCGATGATCCTGCACCTCGGCTAGATCATTGACATGTTGATGTCTGGGGCTGTCGTCTTCTTGACGTCACAGCATGGTTCTCTGCCGGCGATCATTCATGCTGGTCAAAGGATCGACCTTGAGCTCTCTGATTGAGATGGCTCGAGCGACCTGATCCAATTACTAAACCACGGGCAATCCGTGCTGATCCTCGCGCTGAGCATGCTGCCAACAATGTCTCTAGGGGCGCTGAGGAGCTCAATCCGTTTGATATGTTGATGCAGCAATTCAACGGGTCATCATGCCCTTCTTTCCGTCGTAAAGAACGCTGAAGCGCACAACATAGTCCGCGGTAGGACACGCTCCTTGTGCTCGCAAAACGCTATCTTCCTCGTGGCTTCTGCTTGATAATGGGAGCACTGTACTCGATCCAATGATGCTAATACTAGCAGCCAGGTCAAGTATATTGACCTGAAAAGCCAGCGCGACCTAGCTGGCTGCTTTACAGAGACATCTTGGCTGCTATTCCGGAATTCTTTTGGGAACGTCGGGTTAATTATTACAGTTCCTGCTGCAATTGATAGAGCACTTGATTGTGGTCTCTCTGCGCTCATCAAACAACCGCCCATCTCTGAGGTAAACCCCTCGCACGACGGTGACCTGTGTCAACATTGCTCAGTGCACTGCACTCGATACCTTCGATTGATACAAGCCACGGTAATGATGATAGTAGAAGGTAAATATCTTTTTGTTCTCCATCTGACGTAATCTTGCATTTCAAACGAATCACCTTCCGCCGCGTCAGTTTTTATCTTACTATTCAGACCCAGTCTCTCATCAGGCGCCTACAGGGGCCTGAACACACGGAAAATTTCCCCGATTGAAGCATCTTAAGAAAGAAGAGACCTCAGTGATTGTACAGTAACATTCGAAATTAAACTCATGATTATCTATGTTACAGCTTCGAATCACTGCAACACATATCATACATTACTCTTCGAATCGGACACGACATCACAAGTTATACCAATGTTCCATACGCGGGCTTTGAAAGACTTCGACAATGGTCGACAATGATATTCTCGGGTTAGACTCCGAGCTTCTTTTTCAGCCATGACCGCAAACCGCCTTTCTTCTTCTTCTTCTCTTCCTCCGCTTCTTTGGCCTTTGCATCCTCGGCCGCATTGGAGCTCTCCGAGGGTTTCTCGGGAGCCTGCTCTTTGCCTTCTGGCTTGGCGGTCTCGGTAGTAGTATCCTTGGCTTCTTGTGTCGGAGCCTCGGCTGTCGCATCAGCCGTCGCCTCCGCCTTTGCGGCAGAATCGTCGGTCGTGCTTGGTTGTTGCTTTGACTCTTGGGCCTCGGCAGGAGCGGATGGCTCCGAAGGCGCGGCTTCTGCAGCGGGTGCCGCTGTTTCCGCTTCGACCTTGGGAGCGGCGGTAGCGGGGGTTTCGACCCTGTTCAAACACCATGTCAGCCAACTTGTCGAAATGGTCGTTCCTTGGGGTACCAACACTGCAGGCTCTTGAGGCTTGTCTTGCGACTCGGCAGCAGGTGCGGCCGGCTTCTCCTCAGCCTGCTTCTCCTCCGCTGGTTTCTCCTCAGCCGGCTTCTCCTCGACAGGCTTCTCTTCGGCAGGCTTCTCTTCAGCCGGCTTCTCTTCAGCAGGCTTCTCCTCGGCAGGCTTCTCCTC
>NW_027192369.1:364728-447564 GCF_041956635.1 Thermomyces lanuginosus | reverse complement strand
GGCAGGCTTCTCCTCGGCAGGCTTCTCTTCTGCGGACTTCTCCTCTACAGCTGGCTCTTCCTTTGCGGGAGCTTCTGAACCGGGGGTCAGCAATGAACTGATCATTGGTGGATAAACAACCATACCTTTCTCAGCCTCTGCAGCTGGTGCACTCGGTGTTTCCGGTGCGGCTCCGGTGTCACTTGGGCCCGCCTCCGCTGGAGCGGGAGCCTGCTCCTTGGGAGCCTCTTCGGCCGTGGCAGCCTCTGCCTTGGCGGTGTCAGCTGGTTCGGATGATTCGGCAGCAGCGACAGCATCATCCTTCTTCTCCTCTGTCGCAGGAGCGGCTTCCTGTTGAGCCTCGGTGGCAGGCGCTTCTTGCTCCTGCGCTTCCGAAGGTTGGGTTTCCTTCTCTTGATCTGTAGGCGCGGCTTCTTGCGTCTCAGTCGCCGCCGGCTCCTCCTGCGCCTGCGACTCTGACGGCTGAGCTTCCTCCGCCTTGGTTTCCGTAGCCGGCGCGTCTTGCGCTTGCGTCTCAGATGGCTTGGCTTCCTCCACCTGCGTCTCCGCAGCCAGTGACTCTTCCGCCTTCGTCTCAGAAGGCTGCGACTCCGGAGCCTGAGCCTCTGGAGCAGCTGCTTCTTGCGCCTGCGCCTCGGAAGGCTTAGCTTCCTCCGCTTGAGTCTCCGCGGCCGGGGCCGCTTGCACCTGCGTCTCAGCGGGCTGGGCTCCCTTCTCCTGTGTCTCCGCCGCTGCTTCTTGAGTCTCAGCCGCAGCCGGCGCTTCCTTTTCTACAGCCTGTTCACGATCAGAGACCTCGCTGGACTCGGCGGTTTCCGAGGCATTAGCGGCGGCAACTCCGCTTTCTTCCTTCCTGCGACTTCAGTCAGCTCGGAGGGTTGCAGGCTAGGCCGAATGGTACACTCACGCGACATCCTTCACATCGGTGGGTTTCGCCTGGGCCTTCGCTTGGGACTTCTTCTTCTGCTTCTTTCCTCCCTTCTTTGCCATGTTTGCGCTTTTCAATGGGGTACGTTAAGCAACGCGAAATACCCTATGGGGCGACAAAGTTTGGAAGAAGAGAGGAGATTTTGAGGGGGAAGGCTGCGGAGTACCTCGAGTGTACTTGGCTGACTGCGACCGTTCAGCAAACACGAAAGGCGAAAGTGGATATTACTTGATTATGTAACTCCAACTACCGCACTGGGCAGTCCATCCGGCGTTCAACTCGGACTTTGATCGGCGCAGGGTGACATGAGCAACGCTATTTTAGACGAATTAAGCGAACTTTAAATGCAATTCACCTTGGCTGCGGATTCTGAATGTAGAGAACTCGTACTTGTCGTCAAGCGCGATCAATATGGGCCCTTTATCAGGATTCTCTTCCCGATTGTCAGCTACGTTCCTACTCGTACGGAGTAGTGCGGCCACGAAAGATCCTTCCTGCTAGGATCACAAACGCCTTTCTGTTCTCTGGTCTACTGTAGTGTGGATATCCAAATGGAGATTTGAAGAGAATAGAAATTGGACAGCTCCTGAGCGGCTGAGGAGCCTGACTGGTGGTGCGCCACAGGAACGAACCCCCTGAGACGGTTGACACGCGACATTCCGCCCTGCTGGCGGCAAGAAGGCGCGAAGCACGGGAGCTACGGATGTGATTGCTTGGCGATCTCATGTCTTGATCAATGGACAAGCGGCCTCTCAATGAGGCGTGCTCGGCGCGGGAGATTTGGTGTTGATGATTCATCCTTTCTAGCCGCCGAGGGCCGTCATCGACCAGATCTTCGGGATCGTGGACCTGATTGACAGCGCAGCGCTCAATGTAGACACCATCCAGAGCGTTCGTAACACGCTTAATTAGCCGACAGAGTTTTAGCCAGCTTGTTGGCGAGGCTGCGCCATCGTCGGAGTTCATTTCCCAAGGTCTTGAGCAGGTAGTGACGCTTTGATGAAGCCATTGGTTACCCGTTTCGGAAACGAAATCTTCTACTGCACACCAGACACTCAACCCCAACAACTGCAGGCTCAACGCGATGAGAATCGATCACTCTGTCTCTCTCGATGGAGATTGTCATGGTGCTTGGATTCAGCCTCAGGCACGGACGGTGTGGAGAATGCGCCACTCAAGCGCCCCTCTACCCGAAGATCCCGATCTAATCTATGACTCGGGCGAATCAACATTTGACAGCTTCGGGAAGAGTTCGCCATGTACATATCCCACAACTAGCACACGGAATGATCTGCGACACCAGTACCCTCAACTCTGGACGTCGTGCGAAAGGTCAATGCACGGATCAAGACACGAGTACATAACGCAGTCGCATTTTGAGTGCGTCTTTTGACCACCGCGATGTCCGCGACCGGAAGCGTCTCGTCGTCAAGCAGTCCCCGCACACAGAGTCGTCGTCGGCGCATGGTCGACAGACTCAGGACGACATGGAAGGGTCTGGGGATTAACAGAACGGTCGCAATGCTGATGATCAAGTAAGAGTCCTCTCTTCCAATCATATGGGCGGCCTCTAATGAGCTCTAGAGGCGCACTTCCGCCGGTTATAGCGGCTTCGATGTAGGTATCCCAGACAGGCGCAACAACCTAGCGCGCGGTAACTGATTTGTTAAAGGTTTCAATCCAATGCAGTGGCCAATATATACACAACCCTAAATTACCTGGTTCCGGTCGTGAGCATCTTCGGCTTTCCCATCATGCCGCGAGCAAGATTCCTTCAGGTGTTCCTGATGGACCTGGTCAGCGTGTGTGTGGCAGCTGCACTATGTTCGTTGATGATCCTCTGCGCGATCAAGGCTCGCGAACACACCGCCGGTCCCGCGCCGCCGCCACCTACAGTTTCTGTGACAAGCGCCGAAAGAGCTCCGTATAATTCTTCTGCGTCCGTGGTGGCCGGCGTCTGGCTGTTTTGCAATATCTACATGATCAACATCGTGCGCGCCAAATTTCCCCAGTTCACTTTCCCTGTCATCATGTACTCCTTTTTGAGTATCATCACGGCGACTTATACGCCCACGTTCCCCACCGTGGCGGCCGGCCTGGCCTATGTAAGGAGGATTTTCAAAACGTTTCTGACGGGAATTGGATTGGCAGGGGCTGTGTCACTCTTTATCTTTCCCGTGACGACGCGGGACATCTTGTTCAACAGAGTGGTCGAGTTTGTCGACGCTCTGCGAGGCACACTGCGCGCGCATGCAGATTACTTCCAGGCCATTCAGCATCGGGACATGCTCGGACGGGTCGAGACCTACGACAACCAAACGGAAAAGCGGACCAAGGACGGTAAGAAAGTGTACAGTCCCGAGGCGGGAGCCATCAAGGCAGCCGTGCGAAAGGTCACAGAGCTGCACAGCAAGGTACGAGGCGATCTGCCCTTCGCCAAACGCGAGGTAGCCGTTGGATATCTCGGCCCCGACGATTTGACAGAGCTGGCCCGGAAGCTCCGTCGGGTGATGGTTCCGATCGTCGGATTGAGCGCGACAGTTGACATCTTCGAGCGGCTCTCCGAATACAACAAATGGAACCGGCCTGTGTACGACGGCCCTGAAGTCCACACCCCAGCCGTTCACCAGAAGGTCGTTCACGACTGGAACATGATCATGACATTGGTGCACGAGCCGTTCACGCATTTGATCGACGTGCTCGACAAGGGCCTGCAACATGCTCTGCTTCAACTCAGGCTCGTAAAGCCGCCCAAGAGGCCCCAGCAGGACATTGAAGCAGCCACCGCGGCGCCGGCTCCCGGAGACGAAGGCTTCGCCAAGTATCTCGAGCGAGAGAGCGATGAGTTTTATCGGTCGCGGCTGGTGACGCTACGCGAGTGGTGTGCTCAAAAGGGGGTTCAGCTACCTCAAGATTACTTTGAGCAACCGGATCGAGCCAGCATAGAGATACCCGACGATTGGCCGGGGGATCGAGGGCGTCTTCGAAACGAAAGACAGCTCTACATTCTACTATTCGTACGTAGAAGGAATGCTACTCCAGAAATATTGCTGACGCGATTTTCTAGATGGAGCACCTCCTGTACACCGCCAGCCGTGCGGTTCTGGAACTTGTACAGTACGCGGACGACCGGGCAGCCAGCGGCAAGCTGAAGCGAAAGCGGCTGGTGATTCCTGGCAACAAGCAGGTCCGCAAATGGGTGCAGAGCATGTTCCAAGTGCAGGACTCACACGGTGACGAAGGAATGGGTGACCTGCATGACCAGGGCCCGATACTGTACCTGGGACAAGCGTACTCGGAGCGTAGGGACCCAGAACATCTTCCTGCGGAGACCAGGTGGGAACGAGCCGGGGAAGCGCTCCGGCGGATTCCAGCGTTTCTGCGGTCTGCGGACTCGGCGTTTGCATTCCGCGTGGCGTGCGCGACAATATCCGTGTTCATCATCAACCTGCTTGCCCAGACGCAACGGTTTTTCGTTCATCAGCGGCTTCAGTGGGGGCTGGTAATGGTAGCGATCAGCATGACGCCGACGGCCGGCCAGAGCATCGCGAGCTTTGCGCTGCGAATTGCAGGCACAGTCATCGCGGCGGTCTTTAGCCTTCTGGTGTGGTACATCCCCGACGGGCACACTCCGGGGGTGATCATTTTCTTGTTCCTCTACAACGCAACGGCGTTCTACATCCCGGTCCAGAAGCCGCACCTGCTGGTGATGGGCCTAATCGGCATCGTCACTACGAACTTGATCGTCGGATACGAGCTGGAAGTGAAAAAAATCGGTCTGGAGCGCGCCGCTGCAAACGGTCAAGTTTACTACCCGATCTATCTGTTGGCGCCGTACCGGCTGGCGGTTGTTGCTGGCGGCCTCGCGGTCGCCTTCATCTGGACGGTATTCCCATTTCCCATTTCAGAGCATTCGGTACTGCGCAAGAACCTCGGTGCCGCTCTCTACCTGCTCGCCAACTACTACTCCATCATGCACGAGACCGTCACCGCGCGCGCCCGCGGCGACGAGGGCGACATGACTCTCAAAACATCCGCCGGGCGCCGCCTCGAAAAGGCCCGCCACAAGGTCTACACCAAGATGCTCTTGACGATCAACAGCCTGCACACTTACGCCAACTTTCTCAAGTGGGAGGTGCACATTGGCGGGCGGTTTCCGAAGCGGCAGTACGAGACGATCATGGCCTGTATGCAAAAGTAAGCCTCCTCCTGTTCCTTCTTCCCTCCCTCCCGTCTTTCCCAGCAAATTCACATCTAACCCGGTGATTTAGTATGGTCAACTACATCACCCTCATTGAACACGCCTCCAGAACCTTTACTCAGCCGCCAAGCCATACAATACCAAACATCCCGTCATCCGACCCCAACTGGCACGAGGACTTCAAAAACCTCGTGGCCACCGCCAACTTCACCACGCAACAAGTCACCTCCATCCTGGCGCTGCTTTCCGCGAGCATCGCGACGCGGCAACCGCTACCGCCGCATCTCCGCACACCTCGACCCTACGTCTTTATGGAGCGTCTCAAGGAGCTCGACAAGGATATCCTTAGCATCCGACATGCGGCGGAGCCGGGCTACGCGGCCTTTGCCGTCCTGCACGTGTCAACGCGGTGTTTGATTGGGGATTTGGAGAAACTGGTTGAGTATGTTCCCCTTTTCTTTCTCCTAAAAGAAATTAATCCATGCTAACTCAATGTACAGAAATGTCAGAGCCCTAGTCGGGGAGCTGGATTTCTCATTCCACGTCGTTTCTACAAGGGTGGGAGCGCGCGGATCATCGACAGACATGACGACTGCTGAGTCGGAGGGTGAAGGGAGGCAAAAACAAGATTGAATTTGTTATGGACAGTATTAGCATGTCTATGGAGTAATTACGGGTTGTAAATAAAAAAGTAATTTGGGCGTTAATTTAATGAAAAGGAAAGTGGAAAAAAAAAAAGAGAAACAAGTGCATCAACCGCGAATCGAACGCGGGCCTCATCGATGGCAACGATGAATTCTACCACTAGACCATTGATGCATTGTTGGCAGATTTTGCAAATTATTGATTTATCAATCATCCAGGGGTCCCTGCAAACTCCGCCACTCGCTTCTCCGTCTCATTCCGTGGCCCACTCTTTGCGGGTTTCATCCGCAGCTGAGCTGAACCACGTGACCCTGGTTAATGACGTGAACACAAATTCTCATCCCACCTCCTCCGTCATCTTTCCTTTTTTTCATACCACACGGCAGTTAATCGATGGAGGAGGAGACGGAATACAACATACACTTTCTACTGCATCGTAATCAGGCAGGTGGCATAAACTAGAACCACGGCTAAAAGCCTCACCGCTACGTCTACTGAAGATGGAAACTGAATAACTTAGCACTATGAGAGTCTGCCTTTTCCACAGCATAATCGGGAACCTGTTGGAAAAAGCAGAAGCCCTCAAAAAGGATAGGCCTACCGTTTCATCCGGCTGCCGACCTAGAGCTTTTAAAACCCCCCGTTCACGCCGGGTAGTGCCCCGTCGGTAACTTGACAGGTCCATCGGTTCGCCGGCAGGCAGTGGGGTCGTGGCGGAGGTCGGTACAGGAGCGGGGATGCAGGAGACGGGGCAGGGTTGTCGATATTTACACGGTTGTTCGCGTACGGGCCTCACGGTTGTTTCGGCGGCAGGCCAGGGGACTGATAGTACTTGCGTCGGTTTTCCAGTTTCTGGAGAATATGCAGCGAACGCATGATACTCCATATCGGCTGCAGGCGGTTCACTGTGCATCAACATTTCGCGTAATTCCATGTTGATGCCGTTTTCCAGCAAATCTGGGCAAGGCTGCTTCAACCATCTCGCCTTCCAATGCGAGACGCTGGAACTCGGCGAAGTAGATGCTGAAATCCTTGTTGTTCTGCCGCAATTGGTAGATTTGACTTCGGGCATTGAAACGCCGGTTCGGGTCTCCGAAGGCGTTATCTAAGGTCTGTAGCATCTCATCGTAATCGTTCAGGTGGTAGACGCCCTTGCAGATATAAGGAAGACTCTGAATATAAGGGGCGCCCTTCAGGCCTCCCGACTGGCACGGCGATGAGAGACTCCCCATGGATAGGAGTCGTATTGTCGCTTTTCCAGCCCGGATAGCTTGCTCATCGACATTGAGATCGTCAAAATCCGCGTCATCCAAGAGCGTAGAATGAAAGAGACATGTAGTGTGAGCACGCCTTTAATGGTCATTAGGGATCCAACTTCGGATGGCTCTTCCTGGCGTTGCTTGATATCAAAACCGACGTCCGGGTAACGGGAAAATGATACCCGTCGATGACAAGGACACTCAGGTTGACTTTCGAAAGAAGGTCTACAAATGTACAGGTCTCTTCAGGAGACGTTGGCCATTCAAGCGATTGTTCGCATACGGGCTCTCGGTTGTTTGGTCGGTAAGCCTCGGGACTGATAGTGCTTCCGGAGTTGGGGTTCGTCTCCGATCGCAATTGTCAGGTCCTTGAAGGAGGGGGTAGAAACCACGTATGATGCCGGTGACGAGCAGTTGTTTGCCGGTGGAAGGGATCCCGAAGTTGATCTATTGACGCGAATTGTGTTCTAGCATGCAACGGACGTGCCACAATCTGACAGGATCAGCCGCTCCAGCGCATCGGCGATGACGTCATCCGGGATTTTCTTCGCAGGAATGCAGTGGAAATACGCCTCACAACATGCCATGATCTCTATCGTTTTTATGATCTCGTTCGTCTTGATATGAGTCCTGGACGTTCTGAACTGCCGAGACGAGGAACTTGACAGAACATTGCTTGCCGCGGAAGCCGGACAGGCCGGAGTCATGGAGACCTTTACGGTCGCACAGACATTGGAGGATCCCCCATGTTCCTCCATCTGCAAACTTGTTGGCTGGTCAAACTGGATAAAATCAATGACTGGCGCATTGAAATTCGGTGTCTTCCGTGTTGCATTGGTGGTCTCATAATCTTCACTCTTCTCGGTTTCGTCGCTCTCAGAAAAGTCCTGGGCGTCGTTTTCGGCAAATTGCACCGTGGAGTAAAAAGCATCACTATCAAGAACACACCGATCTGCACACCGCTGAGAAGAACTGCCGTCAATCAGCTGATTCAATTTGTGTATGAGACAGCCGGTGTTTCTCTGCACGACACGGCATGCAAATGTGCGATGGGATGTCGGGGAGAGCTGCAAAATTATCAAATGCAGCAGATTACTCGGCCAGGTTGGTCGTATCAAGACATCCCAGAGTCTATCCACCGGCGTTCTCCCACGTAGGGCTGCGGGGCCAGAAAGCAGGGGGTGGCCCATCGCAGACCTGGGAGGTAGGTATCAAAATCCTTGTTGTTTGGTCTCAATTGGTAGAGTTGGCTGCACGCCTGCCCGTAAACTTGTGTTGACAAAACACGCTCTTGCTGTGCATAGGCGGTATCAGTCATTTGGAGGAACCAGAGTCGGCTGTGTGAATCTGAGAAGCGGCTGCCTTGCACCTCCGCGCATGTCCGTGTTTGTATAATGTCGGATTCGACATTGCCTCGGACATTACCGAGGTCGCATCGCTTCATTGTGACTGATATTGGACTTTGTGGAGTTTTCAAGCAATTCGACCTCGTAATCCACCGCAAGACAAGTTGCCAGCGCCTCGATTCGATGGTTCAGTCGTTGGCATACGTATTGTCTCCTCCCTTCTCAGAATCACTGATTCAACGATGAACCGTCACTCGCCCAACGTCGCAAAGCTCAACTTGGGACGTTATGCGCAGCTCCCAAGGTGAGAGCGTGCTGAGTGACTACCTGATCCAAACAAGAAACGATCGCAAGAATGGATAACAAATGAACATGTGGAAATATCAGGAGCGTGGGAAAGGGGAAGCGATTAAGCCCTTGAGCTTGAGGGACCGTGGAATTATCCGCCTCACTGCACTCTCTCCCCAGGTACACATGCATTCCCGAATGGGCGCGGCCGAACGCGGCAGAGCTGACATCCACCTCGGTTTAGAATAATGCCATAATGGCACCTCGCTGCATATCGTGGACAGATCGTTTACATCCACGACTTGAATGCACCAACTCTTGCGGCTCCACGGCCAATTGTTCTCATACCTTCTCTCATGGAGATGTCGCCAAACAGTAGATCTCACGGCCCGATGTTCACACACAGCACTGATGACCGTAACACGCAGACCTGCATGGTTTGCTCTCCAACTCAAGGATGCAAAAACTGGAACACACCCCCCCCCCCCCCCCCCGGCCGTCGATGGTTGTTCCGCATCTCGCGACCTGTACGTCTTCCGCTTCATCCCTCGTGGTGGCAACTGACAATGTCACATTTTGGCGAGAGCATGATGTTCTTGTCTCTCTCAATTGCTTATTCCATGTATCTTGACATCTCTAGCGCTTTTTAGACCGTTGTGTTCACTCCAATCACATAGTTAAGCTGCTTAGCGAGGGGAAGTATCCGCTCTCGGGGATTAGGGCCGCGGAGCTCTTCCTCCCTCATATGATCTTTGACCACCTCCCGTGGGAGTTCTTATGCGAAGACTGACTGTATGCCCGGGTTCGCGGCCTGGGAGGGATGTTACAATGAAAGAGGTGAAAGCAGTGAGGCACGAAGATGAGCAGTGTCACGTTATCACCTACGATGGCTTTTGTAGCCGTGCTGCAGTTACTCATCATGAATTCATAACATATTTCGCATCAGCATATGGAATATGGAGATGGGAGACGGTACCTTTGGACATAAAAGAAATCCTCACAGAAAGAAGACCAATATCTATCTTCGTGAGCGCAAACATGCCTCTCTGGACCAACGTCTCTGGACGTCTCTGACCTTGTCAAGGTCGAAAGGAGGAGGGGAGAAATGTTCTGCAATTCTGTTTATGCAAGGAGAATGCCGGTATGCATCTCATTGGCTCATGGGTGGTTTGTCTATGATCGTTGGTCCACGCTCCCTCGTTCGATGGTCCAATAAAGGCATGGATGACCCTAAAGCTGTCGTTATTTTTATCTTCACTGAGGTTCTAGATTGATCATTTCACAAATTTGAAATCTTACTGAAGTCTGCGCCGTTCGACCATTCGTCACTGCCAACTCTGAAAGCTTCGGATTCGCTATCAACTCGTCAGCCACCGTCGGTTTACGGTACCAATGGCAATGCTTGCTACATGAACCAAACACTACTGTGCTTCGGCTTCTTTTTAACCTGGAGACTCTATGGTTTTGTGCGCTTGGGGTACCAATGGAGCTAACTTTGTGCGCAATCCGGGGCTGTAGACGACGGACACACTACATATTCTTCGCTACTTGCCCCCAGCTACACTCACCCTAGAACGCGGCGAAGATCCCACATGCAAGCAAGCAGCAGAGATGGGATACATATCTTTCATGAACCATGACCATGGGAGTTGAATATGTTGAATATGAGGGGATACTTCTTACACCAGGTTGAATATATGTATTCGCGCCCAGGACATCATTGCTCAACCCAAGACCAGAGCAAAAACCCTCTATCATAACCCCTATCCTAACCAACATAAATGGAACAATATAGCGTATATGTACAGTTTGGTTTATAGTTTTATTGCTCCGGCTCGGCATCTCCTCCTTCATTGCCAGCCTCTTGATCCATTCCATCAGCTGTGACCAAGTCGGAGGGGTCGTTCTTCTTTTCCCCCTCCTCTTGCTGTTTCGGGTACGTGATGACTTTCCAGCCATTGTTGGTTGCGGTCTCGGGGTTATCAGGGTCTTTGATGTATTCCGTCATGGGGAACTTTCCACATTATTAATACTCGTCCACATGGAAAGGGGAGAAGGGGGAAGACTTACGTAGTGATCATTCTTCTTCATCGTCACCACCCACGGCACATTATCGAACGTGACCGCGCGGAGACGGAAGTAAGTGTTATCAGGAATCTTGCGCACTTCGCGTACAAAGCTATCCAAGTCGCGCGTCTCGACGCCGTTGACGGCTGTGATGAAGTTCGTCGGTGAGAGGTTGTACTGGTACGCGGGGGAGCCGCGGCTGCGCGCGCTGACGTAGATGTCGCTGTGCAGCTGTGAGATCTGCTGGCGCACGGCATGATGGGGCTTCTGAAGCACCGCGCCGCAGAAGACCACGGCGCGGGTGGTTTCGAGGTCTTCCGTGGGCACGGTGTGCACGCGGATGCGCTTCTCCTGCCCGTTGCGCACAACGAGCGCGTCCAGGGTTTCGTGGTCGTACATGACGTCAAATTCGGACACGCGGGTGATGAGTTTGTCGTTGAGGGTCAGGATGATGTCTCCGTCCTTGAAGCCCTCAGAATCGTCGTCGTTTGAAGGTGGAGGCTGGGTGGATGAGGCTGGTGCGTCCACCTTGCGCACCATGAACAGCTGATGGCGCGACGGGTTCGCGGCCGTCACACGCCGGATCCATTCTTCTGACACGCCCATGATACGTGCCTGGCTCATCTGGATCACGTAGCTCTCCATGTTGAGGATGCGCAACTTCGGGATTTCTCCCTGCTGGATCTTACGGATGATGGGCAGCAACGATGGCGTGCCCAGTCCCAGATGGTACTCGACGTCTTTGTGCGAGTTGGACGTCCGCTCGCCCAGGTAGTTGAGCCACAGCGCCTGGACGACGCCGTCGGGCCCGAGTAGTACACCGTTAGTGCACTGGCTGCTCAGACCTGTGTCCACTGTGATCGCGTCCAGGTTGATCGCCCGGTACCGCGGCGCCGACGCGTTCGCCGGGATCGCCACAGTGGTGATGTCCGTCACCACCGTCTTGGCCACCACGATCCGCAGGTTGTGGTTATATCCGACAAAGATCACGTCCTGGCCCTGCTTCACTTCCTCCGTGCTCAGCCGCGCGCTCTGCACAGGCGCCCGCACCAGGCTCGGATCATACTGCACGATCGCGTAGTTTTGTAGCGGGTGCATAAACACCACTTTACCCGACACAATGATCGAGTCCGCAAACGTGAGAGTTATATCACACAGGTCGTACGGCAGGATCGCCCGCGACACCACAACCAACCCTTTCTCCGCGTCAATCACCAGCCCGTACCCGGTCTTCTTAGACTGCGGAAACCCGTCGATCTTGAGCGGCATCGTGCAAGACACTCGCACGAAGCTGCGCACAATTTCGGCCGCCGTCGGCGGGTTGATGCCATCCAACTGGATGAAATTGGCTTCACGGGGCACAGGCGGCTCCGCGGGAATGGGCTCGGCAATGTCCTTGAAATCCCACAGCCCGGTCTCGTCGTTGCGTATTGCTAGCGACATTTTCGGATGCCAGTGGCGGTCGACGTAAATGATACTCGTCCCTCGGGTGTGAAGATCCCGGATATGCCTGTAGGAAATGACCACTCTTGCACGGTCTAGCAAAGTTAGGTGGAGAACCAAAATGAAAATACAGGGAACAAACCAGGTATTGTCTTCATAACATCGATAAACTCTTGTAGGTTTCGAGTTGGCCGCTTGTCTACCGAATCAATGATCCAGCCAGACAGCGTATTCTCCAGCTTGAATGAGCCTGCCGCCTCGCAGACATAAACTCCCTTGACGGCAATAGCATATAACCGGGCCTGCTGGTAGGATAGATCATGGAACGTCCCTCCCGCCACGGTCACGAACCGGTCCGGCGTGATGGCATGCAGATCACCGACCTCGCACTCCACCTCGACGTCTTGCCCGCCGCGCTGGACGAGCAATTTGACCTTCTTGCCGACGTTCGAGTCGAGAATATCGTCCAACCGCACAAACTGAGTCAGTAGCTCCCCATTGACTTTGAGCAGGACGTCGCCTTCCCGCAGCTTGCCGTCCGCAGGACCCTCGGGCAGCACAATCTCCGCAACGAGCATTCCTGTCTCGTTGGGTGCTGCCTTCCGCACGGTCGACTCCCACTCGGGGGTCAGCCCGAGCCGCCGGCACTCGTCAAACGGCTTGATCATCCATTGCGTCTGGATGGTGCCGCGCGTCACGGGCTCGCCGCGCCGGATGCACTCCAGCGCCCGCAGTGGCCGATCCAACGGCAGGAAATAGTCCGTCGCAGCGCCGTCCGCACGCCCGCCGGCCTGCAGAGCAACGGCCTCCCCGTCAATATTTACCACGGGACTGCCGGAGGAGCCACCGCTGGCGGCGGCGGCAGCTTGGATATAGTTGGTGTTGAAGTCGCTGTATCCATCGCCGTAGTCGGGCGCATTGCGATCTAGACGGCTGATGACTCCGGACAGAATGCTGAGCTTCTCACCGGCGTCGTTACCCACGACCCGGATTTCTACACCGACCTTGGCGGCCTTGGGGTTGAGCTTGAGCTCCGTGAGCTTCATGTACTTGATCGCCTTGGGGTCGAACTTGAGAAACCCGAAGTCGTGGACGGGGTCTCGGTAGATGGGCCGCACGTCGCACTCCTCATGGTTGTCAAAGATGCAATAGCCCCAAAACGGGCCCGAGCAGACGACATGCCGATTGGTGAGGATGATTCCCCGCTCGGCATCGACGACAAATCCGGTCGCCTGGCTGGACATGGACAGCTCCGTGTCGAACGAGCAGGTCTGGCAGAAATGGATCGAGACAACGCTCTTGACAACCGACTCGATGGTGGCCTGCCACTCGGGCGAGTCGGCTGCCTGGGTCGCGCCAACGGACAGCACGGGACCGACGTTGTCCATGTCGCTCTCCTCGCCGGAGGCGGACAGCTCGTCCGGCTCGTCGTGGTTCTCCATGTCGTACACGGCGCCGTTGGCGGCGGCGCCCGCCGTTGAATCGCTAGCCCCCGGCGTCAGTTCGACACCATCCCCATCAGGCCGTAGGTGTTTGGCCGGACGATCCGACCCCGCGTCGGGGCTATGCTTTCGCTTTACGCGAGCCGAGTCTCCGGGTAGATCCATCGTAGCGGTTGCGAAACCTCGGCGAAGGACGGCGCTGCCCGGGCGGCGACGGAGGGGGAAAAAATTTGCAAAAGGGAACGACTCGGGTGGGCGAGACCAAAATCTGTCATGAGCCGGCGACGGCCCGTACAATGTAAGAATCGAAGGCGTCGCGTAGGAACTATAGGGTCGTCGGAGCAGAGCCGCTGGGCTGAAGGCGGAGTGCAGGAGGCCCTGTCTGCGTGCCCAAAATGCGACGCAGCACATCCACCAGAGGGACACTCAGAGATAGAGTCCTCCCCGATTGGTGGAGGATTCAAGGATATGATCGAAAAAAAAAGGGAAAATGGAAAAGTAGTGGTAGTAGAGATTGATGGAGGGAAGAGATTGAAAAATTGATACCATGACTGGGTCCGGGACCCTGGAACCTCGAATGCGGACCTTGGAGTTGAGCCGAGATCAGGACGAAGCTCCGAGAGCAGGATATTCAGAGTTTGTCAGATGAAAAATTCTATCTCAAGCTTTGTTACGGCAAAGAGACAAGGACTTTTACTGCTTGACCACGAGATGACGCAGATCCTATGGCGATGACAATCTCCGTTCGCTAGTCGAGTCTGTATGACCTAATCTAATCTACGATCTAGACGACCAATTCCTCCAATGGCCCGCCCGCGGCGGTTCATTGAGCGTAACGGTGCACAAACTCGACATTGGTGCGACAATGGCTCGGTGACGATCGGCGGTTCCGGTTGATCGCATCAGAGTTGGTTCGGGCGATCCCGCCTGCCGAGCGAGCAACTCTTGTAGAAGCTCCCGACGTCAAGCTCGAGGAGCAAGTCGAGCTGCAAATGCAGGAATATAAGCAGATTGCGCTAATACACAAAATGCAACGCGTATCCTTTCTTCCATCAAGCACCGTTATCCGTCGCAACCTGGGCTTGAGGTTGAACTTGGCCTGGAGCCGGAGCCGAAACCGGTGCCGAAGTCATGACAGGGCGTGGTTGCTGCTGAGCCGGCATGGCACCACGGAAGAGCTCGGCCAGCTTCGCATAGGGCTCCTTAAGACTTGGTAGCGACGGCGGCGGTGTCATGATAGCCGGAGCCGGTGGCACCCCGCCGGGCTTCTTGTGGCGGTCGGCGATGGACGCGAGGTAACCGAGGTTGGCCTGCAATCGGCGCATACAGTCGATGAACTCCGGGCTGGGCGTCTGCTGACCTTCCGTCGGCGCGCCGCCCTGCTGTTGTGTCGGCGAGGTGTTTACGACCGCGCCGCCCTTGCCGTCCGCCTGGAGTCTGATAACTTCCTGCAGCAGAGCTGAGTTGATATCAAGCAGCGTCGCGATGCGCGCGCGCTCTCTGGCGATGGCGGCCTGGGTCTGCGGCGAGGCTACAGCGGCAGCAGCAACGGCAGCGCCAGCGGGTGTTTGCGACCGCCGTTGTTGTTGTTGCTGTTGCTGTTGCTGCTGCTGCGACTGCTGCTGCTGCTGTTGCTGCGCTTGGTGCGGCGGCTGCGGTTGTTGTGGCAGTTGCGGCTGAGGAGCCATTCCCACAGTCATATTCTGCGTTGTCGGCGGCATGGATACATCGGTCGCCGTGGTCGCAGGTACGGAGGCAGGCGGAAAAGGCGAAGAGGTAGTATTCATGCCAAACGAGACGTGGTTGGCGGGAACACCTGGACAGGAAATTGTACATTAGCCTTATGCATAGCCACGAATTGATGAATTAAAGCCCTTCAATCCTTCTGTTTCCTGCGGAATCCATCGAAATCATTCCCAATCAGACGTGCAGTGGGCCTTGGCACTTACCAGGAAGGCTGGTTGCAGGCATCATCGGTCCCGTAGTGGCCTGCAGGGGCAGGGACATGGAAGACATGGTCGGCATCGGATGGCCGTGGTGGAAAGCCTCCTGGGGCAGCGAAACGGCGGCCGTCTGCTGCATGGCCTGGGGATATCCCGGCACGGGGCCGCCATAAAAGGGCTGCTGTTGGTTCGCATAGGCGGCCAGCATGGGGTTTGGCTGATTCTGGGCGGCGGGATAGCCGGTGGGGGGATTCATGGTTATTTTGTCCTGGTGGTCTGCTCTATGCCCTATGGGCTCCTCCTCTTTTTTTTTTTTTTTTTTCGCGCTGTGGACTCGGGATGAGGGCGTGATCTGAGCACGGGAGTCCGGGGAGTTTATTATTGACCAGTGGAGACGAAGATCAGGGAAACCCTTTCTATGCCCTCTAATTGGTTCAAATCCGCCTCTGGGCCCAGTCTGGCGGTGAGTGGCGTGTCTCGCTGACTAAGCGCAGCTCCGCCAAGCCTCTAAGCGCACGCACTAGCGCTGCTTCCAGAGTTCCAGGATCAGGGATAGCTCCATCATGTTCTCTATCTATGCAATTCATTGTTGTAGCATTCATTATGGTAGCATTTGCCGAGGGATATCCAATTATTTTGTACCTGCCTTGCGTGCCTTAAAGTCTTCAATAAACCGCGACGCTTCTGCCGTCGGCACCACTATAATCTTCACCAATTCGTCGACCACCTCGACCTTACCGCCTGATAGGATTTGAAGTAGGGGTACCTTCTTGCCGACCTTGATGAGCCCACCTGTGACCGTCTCCATGTAGCAATCAACCTTGTCCGGCTCGTACGCACCGCGGGTATCCCACGGCGGCGGCAGCAGGTAGTCACGGAAATGGTCAAGCAGACGGTCGGATTCTGAGAAGGCCTGGATAAAGTCGGTTTGAGCTTCGAGCGGATAGAGGATCATGGTCGGGAAACAGAGGGTGCTTTCAGGGGAGAGGGGGTCGGGACTGAGATGGACTTTGGCTCCCTGAAGATCTGGTGGTTGATCGGTGCGACGTATCCGGATCGAGCGGGCTCGTAATGCAGTGCGGAGGAGGTGCTGCTCCTTTTGCCGTCGCTCCTCTTCCTCCCGTTTCTTTGCAGCGATGCGGTCGAGTACCGCTTTTCGTTCGGCGATCTTCTCTGCGAGCTTCTTCAGCGCGATGTTCGATGGTTCAACGGCAAGCCCGCGTGATGCCGCATCCTGGGCCTCCTCGATCTTATCCAGAGCTAACAACGCGGACGCAGAACGGTAGTATGCCTTGACGTTGCGCGGGTTTAACTTCAGTACTGCCGCGCAATCGAGCGTCGTAGAGCGATAATTCTCTAGCCAAATGAAAATCATCCCATATTAGCCCGAGATCTCGCACGGGCAGGAAAAAACGAAAAAGAATGACCCTACTCAACTCCAAATTACACAACGCGCGATTAATCAGACACGCCTCGCGCGCCTCTCTCTGCATCCGCTCCTCCTCCTTCTCATCCTTGGGCTTCTCCCATTTATCCTGCTCTGAACCAGGCTTCACGTTCAGCACTGCCAGGCCCTTATTGTAGTACTCCTTGGCGTTCTTCCAATCCTTCACCTTGGCCGCCTCATTCCCTTGTTCGCGGAAGTTGAGCGCGGCCTCGCCGCGGGTGCCCTCGTGCTGCAGCGCGCGGATCGCGTCCAGCATGTTGTTCGCCTCCTCGTCGTCACCGGCATCGTTAATGTCCGTCATGAACAGGGGAGTCTTCTTCATCATGTCCGCAAGCTCCTCCGTTGTATGTGACCGGACGGCTGCGATCGCCGGTGGCAGCTCCGGTGCCATCGGGTCCGCGGGCTTGACTTTCGAGGGATCGATAGGGAAGGGCGCCTCGGGCGCGGGCTTCGTCGCTGCCGAGCCATCATCTTTCTTGTCGTCCGTAGTCGTCGGTGCGGATTTGTTCAGATCGAGAGACTCGTCGAAGTCGTCAGGGAGTTCTTCGATCTTGCCCATTGTGCGATAGTCTGTTCTTCGGTCAACTCTATGAAACCATGACTCGAAAATAAAGCAAATGAGAGATTGAATGATATGGAAATTGAAATCTCTTCAAGTATTCTGAGCTTTCAAATCAATCTGCTTAGGAAAAAAAAGTTCAGGACCCCGCGATAACGGGTGCAAACAGTGCAAACAATGATATCATTGTTTGGGCTTTCCAATTGAGCTGGTGTGCCTCGAGGAACCAAAGATGAACCGAGTCTGATTGAGTGAAATGCAAGATCCCGAATCCATGCAAACAATAGAATTACAACCCATGACCAATCTGCCGTAAACCACGACCAACGCCAATGCCCATAAAACAATGCCACAATGAAAACCCAATAACTCAAAATGCATCATATGACCACCCTCCCAATTGTCGCAGTCGCTGACGCGCTGCATTATCTTCGGCAATCTCCTCCTGCGTGAGTCCGTCGCCGGCGGCCCAGTTGGCGCTGCTGGTGCGGTTGCGGTACTTCTTGACCTTCTTATCCGACTTGAACGCCTCCTCCAGCGAGAACGGCGCAATCGGTCCAAAAATCTCCTCAGTCGAAACACCTTCCTGCTCGCGTAGGATCCGGTTGAGCTCCTCTGGTTGTGCCCAGGAAGCGCAGGGGAGCATATCGTTGTCCGAATCTGAGTCCTCACTGTCCGTGTTAATCTCTGGGAGATGGATGTTCTCCCCGTTCGGGTATTGCGGCGAAGACTTGGCCGGCGCCATGCGGGGTTGACTCTGACCCGGCGTTTTGTGTGCCGCGGCGGGTTGCGGGTTAGGAGCCTCCGCGAAAGGAATCTTTCCAGTGGCGTATTTGGCCATATCCATCGGATGAGCGGGCCGCTGAGGAGCCGCTGTGGTGTGCTGCGCAGGATACGTTCCCGGCTGAGCAGACCTGTACACAGACGACGCTGGCTGGTGATGGGCAGCTGGTGGCGGCGCCTGAGGGTAGTTCTGACTGAGAATCGAAGGTTTGTACGATTCCTGTAGCCGGTCAACCACTGCGTCGGGGAAAAATGACAACAGAATTACCTTTCGGATACCAGACGGCTGGCGAATCGGTGGAGCCATATGCGACTTGCCCATTGGAGGAGGATTGTACTCATCCTCGGTCTTCCTCCTCTTGGAATCAGTCGCAGAATCACTTCCGTGGGCGGCACCGGCCACAGCACCACGTTGCGATTCGTCCTCTAGAGCGCGTTTTGCCGGCTTGGCGGGGTTCACCGGCGGATGATTGACAGATCGGTTGAGCGGCTGTGCAGAACCGATTCGTGATGGAGGTCGGGCCGGCGCTGTCGACTTGTCTTGTTGCGAGCCCGAGTTCTGCGCAATTAGCCTCTCAATCATTATGGACATGATAGTTCAATTTGACTTACCGTCTCGGTAGCTGTCCGCGGTGGCTGGCTCCCCTGTCTCTCCATGCGGCGCGCATTCTCCATTCTCCGCTGGTCAATCGCCTGTCGTTGTGCCGCCCTCTTCGGGTCTTCGGGCACTGACCTCTCTCGCTCCTGGCGACGTGCCTCCTCGTGCTGCCTCTGCTGTTGCGCGACTCGTTTCTTTTGTTCTTCTCTGCGAAGCGCCGCTTCCCGCTCTTCTTGTTTCTTTTTCTCCGCAGGCGTCCTTCGCTGCGACTGGCTCGATGCCGTAGTCTTGAGACTGCTATTCGACGTGGCAGTTTGTAAAGAAGATGAACTCGCTTTTTTGGCCAGAGTTGGTTGTTTCGACGGTGTAGGTGCGGGCGCAGACGTGGATGCTGGTGCTGGTGCAGGCGTTGGAGCAAGATTTGCCTGCTCCTGAACACTAGACGAAAGAGAGGCGGTGGTCAATGGCATTCGAGAAAGCGTGCTGCCTACTCGGATCGATACAGGTTGAGGCTTCGGTTTCTGAACCGCCTCCCTCGTGGGTCTGACAAGTCGACGCTCGTGAGCTTTGGAAGGCCGAGCCGGTTGACGAGGAGCAGCAGGACGTGCCGTTGTCGACTTTGTCGCCGAATCCAGACCGGCACTCTGCGTCTGTGAATTTTGGACCTTGGCTGGGCTTGACTTCAGAGAAGGAGTCGGTAGCGGAACTTTCTTCTCGAAGTCTTTGGAACCAGGAGCTGGAGTTTTGTCCACTACAGGCTCTGGTTCCTGAGCCGTAGGAGGCCGCTCCTGTTCTCGTCCCCGCGCAGGCGCCTCTTGCAGCCCCCGCTCCTGATCCTGCTCGGCTCTCTCGATTCGAATCATTTCTGCATCATGGCGGCTTTGTGTTGGAACCCTTTGAGGGCTAGGAGAATCCCTTAAGGGTGATTGTGGATGAGACGAGGGGCTGGCCACAGAGTCCTTACCGGGACTTGGTGAACGGCGAGGAGCCGGTGACGACTCCAACTTCGCTGCCGCCGATATACTGGCACTGCTCATGAACAATCCCTTTGCCGTTTTCATCAGGGACTGGAACTTAGCCTTTGGCCCACTAAGAGCTGCATCAAACCTCTTCGGAGAGGGCGTTGCAGACGAGTTGGCAGCCTTGGACGTCGGAGTCGCCGCGCGATTTTCACTCCGCTCTGGCGAAGGAGACTCAGGCTCTGCTGGAATCTTGGTATGAGCTGAACGGGAGAATGGGCTCTTGAACAATGGCGAGCCCTCGTTGCGGGACTCGCCAGCAGTCTGCGGCCGTTGCGGTTTCGAATTCTCCCTATCCGCATTCAGGTTCTGCTCACCAGTGCGCCCAAACACGTCAACAGTTTGGGTCCTGGAAATGTTGGACTTGAGAGGAGAGCCCAAGGGCTTGATCCAATCTTCCTGGCTTGTTGATTCAGGAGCCGGTGTAGCGCGTGATTCATGGCTCGATGTTTCCGGCTTGGTATTGGGGAGCTCCGGGTAAACAACCTGTGAGGTCGATGTACGCGATGCACCCAGAATCGACTTGGTTCTTCCTGGTTGAGATTTACCAAGCATGCTGATTTTCTCATGGAGCCTCTGTGTCGAAGACTTTGGAAGCTTTGTCGTAGACATGCCCATGTCGGAATCATCAATAAATGGGTCACTATTCTTTCTCTCCAGATCTGCTTTCTCGTCGCCTGTCCGTGGAGCATCCCGCCCAGTTGCCATCTTCATTCCATCGATCTGGCTGCTAAAGTAGCTCTGCCGTCCGACAGCGTTGGTCTTGATGGCTTCCACATGGCTAACGCGAGAAACGCGATGCCCCATGCTCTTCTTGGTCACCAGTGGCTCTCGTGCGGGCAGTGAAGCAAAACTGAGGCTGCTCTTCTTCCGCACCACCGGACGTTCGGGCGTCGACTTGTCAGACGGGGATCCAATATCATCCAAGTGATCGTCTTCCACGTCCTTTGCTGGTGACGCCCCAGGACTGGCGGGCCGTGCCTCCAAAGTTGCTGGCTTCTCTGGAGAGACTGGTTGTGTCTGCAGTGCAGTTTCCTGTACAGAAGGACGTGGCGTCTCCTCATTCGGTTTGTCTTCCTGCCTCTCATCGGCGGCCCCTGGCTCGACGGTTTCTGCACGTTGCCGAAATTCCTCCTGGGCAGAGTGAAACGAGATTTCCGTTGTCCGATCGAGTGACGGGCTTTGCAAGTCCTGCGTATCCTCATCCATTTCTTCGGGTTCCTCGGGTAGCGGCTGCGTACTCGTTTCCGTAGCCTGGGTGCCAGCCATCACGACCTCGTCATCCATATCCGGATTTCCATAATAGCCCGAGTCCGTGTTGTATGTAGAGAACGAATTGAGTTTGTTGTTGACTGCAGCCTCTGGGAGATTGTCTCCTTCCTTCTGCGTGCGCTCGGCACGTTTTGGTTCGGGTCTCTCGACAGGACGATCAATGGGCTTCGGCTTGGGTTTCTCAGCCGACTTCTCGGTAACATGTTCTTTCTTCTGGGGTGTCTTGGGTTGCAAGTTTTGCAGATTTGGCGAAAATACATCTCCAAGAGGCTATCCAATCATCAGTGAACACAGTTCTGCAAACTAAGAAGGGGGAAAGCCGTACAACTCGAACTTCGGCCGGGTTACGTTTTCGCGCAGTGCGCGGCGTCTTTCCCCGTAATTTCCCAGGAGTTTTGAAAACCTCTGTCATATCACTGATGATCTCATGTCAGCGACAAAAACCGCACCAACACCGCCAACATTTAAGGGGCGCAACACACAATTGATTCCTTGAGAAAATCTCGGCCATGTGCTCATTCAACCAGTCCAACTCGTGCATAACTGGAAATTGCACTTCTTCCATCTCCTGTTCGACTAGGTTTATTACATTTTCCTTCTCGGCGGCGATCCACGCCGCAGAGCCGACTGCCTTGGCTCTGGACGCCATGGTGGTGGAAAAATGTAAACAAACGCGTCGATATCGAAGTTGCACTCAAAATCGGGACCCGAACGGCCGGGTCGCGGCGAAAGGTAACGAAACAATTCGAAATTCAGGGGCGCACGTCTCGCGTTTCAGGCCATTGGTGATGTGACCAAGTCGTTGAGTTGTGGAATGTGCTGTTGATGGGGATGGACGAGGCGCCCTCGAGTTGCAGATCAAAACAGTGGACGCGCTAAGCTGATTAGTCAGACGTTTGTCACGTGATTGACGCAAACGGAAGACTTGGCAATGGTTTATGTGAACCGACTATGACCGTGGTAGGACGAGCAGGCCAATTCGGGCAGTAGTCAGCAAGCGACAACTCGTGCCAAAATGATTGTCAATGATCATGCCTTAACCTACAACACACTGTGTACTTCTATCGTCCTCTCCGCCACTTTGCTAGTAAAGCTAAGAAAAGCAATTTCCTATTTGGGTTAGAATTGTAGTAGTTGGCCAATCAGAGTCGTTTAAATCGAATTAGATAATCACTATTCGGCAATCTGGCCGAAGATGAAGGCAAGCTGTCTTGAATTCAACTGACCAGTTCGTACTCGTAGTCAAGTACCCAATTACTCCTAGAAGGTCTTATTTCTGAAGTTCGTCTACGAGGATAAGCCGTATTCGAATTCAAGGAGAGGAATTGCCACCTGTAGCCAGGTCCGACACGGCCATCCTGCTCCTCAGGGACCATCCAATTGGTATATCGGCAGTTGGGCAGGGTATTGAATGCTTTCAGAACGATCTGGTCCTTTTGGCTAATGTGTTGATTCATTGTCGAGTTCAAGTCTATTGTACCCCGGACGATTCTGAGCAGAGACACTTAACTCTGAACCATAGCCTCCAGTAGAATGGCTACCACTACTACCATGGCATCAGTTACTCGAGCAGCTGCCAGACGCTGCAGCAGCTGGCCATCCCTACAGTACTGCCGCAGAATACAATCACAGGTCGGAATGCCGTTTTGGCAGAAGAGAAGGTTTACTCAGACCTCCCCGCGAAGACTTATGGATACAACCATTTTCACGGAGAACCAATTAATGGTCAAAGATGCAATTTCAAAGATCTGCTCACAGTTTCCTGACGTACGCGGGCTCGATCGAAATAATCATTGTCACAGAGCGGACTGACTTTGAGGGACAGGAATACTGGGCTGAGCGTGACGAAACCGGAGAGTATCCCCATGAGCTACATGCGAAGTTGGCCGAGGCTGGGTGGATTGGAATTGCTCTGCCGGAGGAGCTTGGGGGAGCCGGCCTGGGGATTTCCGAAGCAACAATCATGATGCAAACCATTGCGCAGTAAGCATTGAGAACACCCAGAAATCCTCTGCTGCTTGCTGATGACCGGCCCAGAAGCGGCGCTGGAATGGCGGGCGCGCAGTCGATTCATGCCAATGTCTACGCAACGCAGGTGAGTTGGTATTTCCCTGTCATCTGATCGTAGGATTGCATGAACTGATGTAAATGAGCCCATTGCCGCTTTTGCCACGCCTGAGCAGCGGAAGCGCATGCTAACGCCCCTAATTGAGGGCAAGATGCGAACCTGCTTTGGAGTGTAAGTCTAAGTTGAGGAAGGCCACAGCCAAATCTGACAGCTGCTAGAACCGAGCCCAACACCGGCCTCGAGACGTTGAAGTTGCGCACACAGGCGGTGCGTGACGGTGATTCGTATCTCATCTCCGGGCAGAAGATGTGAGCATTGAACCGAATGCGCTTCAGAATCTGCATTGACAGAGATGTAGTTGGATCACCAACGCCCAAGTGGCGAAGAAAATGGTGCTCCTGGCCCGCACAAAGCCCATAGAGGAATGCAAGAAGCTTTCTGAAGGGCTTTCACTCTTCTGCATTGATTTCGATCGAGATGCGCCCGGCCTCGAACTCCGGAAAATTAAAAAGATGGGTGGCTGCGCGGTAGATGCCAACGAGGTGTTTTTTGATCAGTACCGTGTTCCCGCGGATACGCTAATCGGGGAAGAGGGCCAAGGGTTCAAAATTGTATGGACTACTCTACTGCACGATGGACTGGGCTGATAAGTTACGGCCAGGTGCTCCACGGAATGAACGCGGAGCGATGCCTGCTAGCCGGTGAAGCACTAGGTCTAGGATACGCAGCCCTCGAGAAGGCCATCCGGTATGCCCGGGAACGAGTGGTCTTTGGCCGACCGATCGGCCAGAACCAAGGCATTCAGCATCCCCTGGCCGCTGCGTTCATGAACCTGGAAGCGGCCAAGCTGGCAACTTATCATGCCGCCCGACTGTACGATCAGAGTCTCACCGACAAATCGATCCCGGCGCAGACAGTGGGAATTGCATGCAATTCCGCCAAATACCTGGCGGCGGAGGCGGCGTTTGCTGCGTGTGAACGGGCGGTAGGTTTATTAGTCGGAATGTTTGAATAATTGCTGACTGCGGCCAGGTTCTCTCACTCGGCGGCATGGGTTATGCAAAGGAGTACCATGTCGAGCGTTATCTGCGCGAATGTTTCGTACCTCGCATCGCGCCAGTCAGCCGGGTGAGTAAGCCAGGTTCTCGTCTGACTCAAAAGTCACGAGACGCGACTAACCGGGGGATTCCGCGCTTAGGAGATGATCCTGAACTTTGTCAGTGAAAAAGCTTTGGACTTGCCGCGGAGCTACTAGTAGAGATCATGTGCACTGCATGGACTTTGGCTCCCTCTTCAGTGATGGTGGAAGTACTGCCGGGATTTGTCACATGCATCGCACAGGCATCATCCGAGTCCATTAGCGTAAATGGCCACATGGCATTTTCATGAGCAAGATGAGATCAGGTGTAATCTGAAAGTCATCAAAGGCACTTTGATAGACAATTAGAAGCATTAGGTTGTGAAGTAGAGATTGTTTTGAAAGTGTAGTGTTTTGATGCGTGACCGGATTCCCTGATAAGGCGGGAAGTTTATTATTTGTTTAGGAGTCTAGAAGCACTGCACACATTGCTCGATTGCATCACTTTTTTTCGCCAACATTCGTCATCCCAAGCTTCCCTTCCCTCTGCAATCCAAACCAGAAGGCTTCTTTTTGTCACATTCTGAGCTGATTCTGCTTCCTGTGAAACATATTTTGGCTGTTGCGTTTGTTTCGTGATCCCTTTCACAATCTCCTATAGCCATCGCCATCGCCATGGCCGATTCCGACGTCAAGTACCCTGCTGTCAATGCAGCCGGTGAGGTAAGGTTCATTCAGGCGAGGACAGCTCATGGCAATTAGATTATAGCGGAATAGAGCTGACTTTGCCGTGAGCAGTGCCTTCCGTTCTGTTCCCGTGAAACCCGACTCGATCATGCCGGATCAACTAATTACCTCAACTCCCAAATCGTTAACTGTAGCACTGCTGACACTGATCAGGCCACGCTGTCGACAATGTCGCTGCGGAAGCTTCCAAGACGAGCGAGGAGTTCCGGGGTCTGAAGAACAAGCCTGCTCCGGCCCAGACCACATCGACGGGCCAGCCCTTGACTCGTACGTAGGACTTGGACCGTGTGTGGGTTGGAACTGAACTGACAGAGATGTCAGACTACCACTCGCTGCTTTACAGCCTCCTCAGCGTACGTCCAGAATTGTCAGCGTCAGTTTCCGAGCTAATGACAGCAGTGGGAGCAACCGCGAGCTACCGCCATTTCCTTTGCTGGCGTCGTGACCTTCATCCTCGCCGCGCGATACCTGCCTCTTCTGCGCTGGTTCTTTAAATTCCTGTACTTGACTTTGGGATGTGAGCATCGCCTGTCAGTTGCGGGATAAGTTGATCGGGAGCTGACGGGAATAGCCACGGCTGCCCTCGAGATTGCCGGTCGAGCTGTCTTTGGGCAGGGCTTCACCAGCAAGTTCCTGCGCCCGCGTAAATACTACACGATCCCAAGGGAGACGATTGAGGGCATCCTGGAGGACATCGGCCAGCTGTTTGACTTCTTGCTGATTGAGTTCCAACGCACCCTGTTTGCGGAGAACATTGCTTACACTGTTTCGGTACGTAATGGTCGCTGGGTCCGCAACAATTGGCTCTGACTGGTAATAGATGTTCACTGCTGCACTCCTCTCTTACTGGCTCATCAAGATTCTTCCTCTGTGGGGCCTGACGCTCCTCGCTGTGTTCGTCGCTTACCTCGGCCCACTTATCTACATCAGCAACCGCGAAATCATCGATGAGCAGATTGCCGAGATCCGGAAACTGATCGACGCGCAGACCAACCAAGCCCGCGAGCTGGCCAACCAGTATGCCTCGCAGGCGTCGGACGCCGTGAAGGGATACGCCAATGACTACACCTCCAAGGCCCAAGACTACATTCGCCGCTCCGCCTCTCCGGTGGCCACTAGGATCAAGAAGGAGCAGTCCCCGGAGCCACAGCCCGCGGCGGCCGCGAAGGAGCAGCCGGCCCAGCCAGTCTCGGAGCCTGACTTCCCGGCCGTCCCCAAGACGGAGCCGGAGGAGACGGCTGCTGCGGAGCCGGTGCCCGAGTCGGTGGAATCCGCGCCGGAGACGTCGACCGAGAACAAACAGGAGCCACTGCTGGCCCTGTAAGCAACAGATCGACTGCAAAAGCTGAACCGAGGTGATGTGTGGGACGTAGCCTATGACGAGTTTAGTGGGTTCGACTGTGCAACAGTATCAATGTGTGTGTCATTTACCCGCGATCGGATGTGGAAGCTGCCGGAGGGTGAGTATATTGCACGACGAGCCTACTTGTCGGTTCTACCTTGGTACAGATTAACTCTTAATCATCCTGTTTATGGCCTGGTATTGTTTTTATCCGCCGTGTGAGTGTTACTTATCTGGCTGTCTCGATATTAATTCATTGTTTATTGATTTCTGCTGCTGCTGTTGTTG
This sequence comes from Thermomyces lanuginosus, assembly GCF_041956635.1. NCBI lineage: Eukaryota > Fungi > Ascomycota > Eurotiomycetes > Eurotiales > Trichocomaceae > Thermomyces > Thermomyces lanuginosus. The sequence goes on along the minus strand of NW_027192369.1, from coordinate 420,801 downwards.
TTGTTGTTGCACCTGTATGCTACTCGGGTTGAAATGGGATTTTGATACATGGTTACTGTCTGATGAAACGACATTCTCTATTTGTATCGAGAGAAAAGATAAAAACAGAACAAACGACCTCTATCAAGTGACTCAGGAAAAGTTATCCGCAGCTTTCTATTCAAATTGATCTTTGAGTTCCGTTCCGATAAGTTCAGGCAGACGCCCGCCTCAACCTCTTCCTTGCCCGCGTTTCATCTTCGTCGATCACGCCTGCGGCACGCACGCGCTCTGGTCGCGAAAAACGGCTCAACTTCATGAAATCACGGCGGTCGTTGCTACTGTTGCTGTTCGCCTCCCCACCACCTTGGAGTTGAAGGCTGAGCAATGCCTGCGCGGCTTTGACTTCGCGGGTGAGTCTTCGAGCTGCTACGTTGCGGGAAGGCGACAATGACGACGACGACGATGGCGACGACGATGGGGATTGAGATAGCGAAGTGTGGCGTTGTTTGCGTGAATGAGGATCCTCCTCCCCCTCACTCTCATCATTGTCGTCTTCTTCGGTAAAGGAGGAGAGGTAAGATGAAGAAAATGACGCCGACGACAGGTCGGAATCCGTCGTGTCGGAGAGAGTGGCCGATACGCTACTGTTGTCCTTGGCTGCTCGTCGGTGGCGGTAGTGACGGCTCCGTGAGCTTTTTTCAGCATTGGAAGAGTCATATTCATCGTCGCTGTCATTGTCCAAGGGGCTGTGTCGGCACTTTGATGGCAGGATTCTTCTGCGACGGCTGCCGGAGACTGCAGCCAGGATCTTCGACGGAGAAGGGAGAAATGGCCTTTTCCGAGATTTGGGCGGAGGAGTAGATGATGGTGATAGTGATGAATTGTAATGATCGTCCGTTTTCACGCCGGCATGCTCGTGCGCTCTATTCAGCGAGCTGGGAAGAGGAGGAGCACCATTAATAGGCGTGAACGAGGAACTACCTCGCTGTGACGGAGAGACTGTTCCGGTCAAGAGACGGTGTGATGGACAGGAAGATTCTTCACTATCGTCATCATCGTCCGTGCGACGCGCCCCTTGATGATCTGACGAAGCATTGACAGACTCTGCCTTCCTCGTCAATGCAGAAGAAGACCGTGGTCTTCCTCGACCTCTCGATTTCGGCACTGAAGAAGATACCGATGATGGTGATGATTTGAATGATGATTCCGGTGCCAATGTCATGCCGCTCTTGTTATTCGCTTTACTCTGCAGCTCCAACATCCGATACCGCTGTGCATTCCGGGCCGCCTGTTCGATAACACAGGCGTCAATCAACATCTGCCCAAAGCCTGACTGCTGCGGTGAGAGGCACATGTCCGGGAAGTCTGTGCCAAAAAGCGGCGTCAACGCGTAACGGATCCGCCAGCAGAAGGTGGCAGCGAGTGCTTTGGCGGCTTCATATGGCATCCAGTAGCCTTGATTTCCGTAAGACGACACGGTCAGGAGTCGTTGTCTGAATTTAAAAAAAAAAAAAAAAATGGGACGGAAGAAACATACCTTGTGCTGCTAACGCACCGCCCGTGATGCTGTGGGAGATTTCGCGGAGGCCGGGGTTTGCATTGAGGACTTTGGCCGGAGTTGTCTGGTTGTCCTTTCGTTTCAATTTTCCCTCAGATAAGTGATTAGGACAGAAGATTTTACGCACCTTGGGATATTCATTGCATTTGAACAGATGCGTGATACGCACGAGACCAATGTTGTAGTCCCACATAATTGTCCAGCCCTTATCCTTGCCTGGGATCTGGAACGTATATTGGAAGACTACCACCCTGTCAGCTTTCCTCAAGAAGGACGGTCGTGATCGAAGCATACCCTCGAAATAATCCCGTCCCGTCCGACGCATGAACGACTTCTTATCACTGCTGTACGGGATATGTCGCGGATACTCTGCAATCTCGCCCATGGGATACAGCTGGAACCGCCGGTGCTCCTCGGCAAGCTTCTCATCGCGATCCTCACAGGGAGGATAACGCAGTTCACCACGAATACTGCCGCGCACAAAAATAGGTACATCCTTTGGTGCGCGAGACTTTCTCGTCCGTAGCTGCTGCGGCTGTGGTTGTTGGCTGGTCACCCCAGATGATGATGGTCGGCCACGGGAGCGGCCACAGTTGGTGCCTTGGGAACCATCTGACGACGGTGAATTATCCTGAAGCTGAGATTCTTGTCGTGAATCGTTCGGCGGTTCCGGGTTGAGGAGAGACTGGATGGACGCCATTGATTTTATCAGAATATCTTGAGATATTCCTAACCCTTCCCTACTCGTGACAGATGGCTCTTGTGAATGTTTTCAACGATGGATCCTTCCAAGAGACAGCTAAGGCTGATGCCGAGTGACAGTAGTTGGAGGCAAGAGCTTCACAGATGAGCCGGAAACAGGAACATTGCCAAACATTTAAAACTCTTGCTCAATGGCCACGTTCCTTACTCAGGCACTGTTCTTCTTCTCTGTCTTGATAATCCGACAAAGGGACCAGTGAGAGGAAACAGACAGAAAGCCAGCGCGCCCTTCTCGTCTCATACATATCCGAGCAGAGAACATGCGCTCCAAAAAGAGAACAGCAACTGATATTATCAATGGCGGAATGGATAATCTGGAAGCATGCATCAATCCCGGAAGACATACATAGAGCAACAGCAATGGCGCGCAAAGATCTTTGATGATACCCACTTTCTGTTACTATCCGGGATTACAGAAGAAAGACCACATCGTCCACAATGTTGTCCTAGCACAAGAGAAATGTATTGTTGGGGGAAGAGACAGAAGATGTGAGTGGGTACAGAAACTTGATTCTGGGAGCTGCCTGGATCAATCAATGAGGTCTTTGCTCACATCCGGTATCTGTTTGCAGATTGATCTAGCTCTTCACTCCATGAGAGAAAAGAGTGTCTGCGAGATTTCAGCGGTGAGCTGTATGGGTGCTCCTTTGTGGGTAGACACTTTGATCTCAAGCGAGTTTCCTAAAAGAAATAAAATTGTTGCCTTGGATATGATCTGTTCTAGTTCATGAGACCGAAGAAAGAGAAGAAGAAAAGTCTGGGACCTGTATGACGATCCCCTGGAAACCTCAAGTATGCGCGTGAGTACAGAGTTGTAGGATTCCAAATCACGGCCATCGAGCTCTGACCATAAGAGTTCCTCGTCAATTGAGCTTCCTTCGAGGTACCTCGACGGCTCGCAGCCGTGGTGTGATCAACCCGGCCAAGATGAAACGCAACGATCCCACCCAGAGTGTCCAAGCTCCCCCCAGGTCTGGTCGAGTCAAGTCAGCTTGTCTGGCCAGGCGCTCCATTTTCTCGATGCCTCGCCAGGGATGCACAGTGCACCGGATTTTTGGCCACCGATTTTCAGAGCCAGCAATGATCCTCAAGTCCTACATATGATGATGACTGACTATACTACCGGACGAGAGAGAGAGCGTGTGTGCATATTCAGCGTCTGGCTTTGCCAATGGTCATTCCTAACGCTTTCTTACGACCGCAGTCCGGTACGGCATGTGAATCCTTCTCAGTACTGAGCAGAATGTCAAACACGCTGTGGGAATTAGGACCAAAATCCCCCGAGCGAATAGCAATCCGCTTGATCAAACGGTGACACTGGTTCCCGGCCTCGGGATGCTATCACAGACTCCAATTGGAAGAAAAGACCCAGTTCAATTGACCCAGAAACTCTGATCAGTATGTCGGGCCTTTGAAGGACCATTACTCCGAGCGAATAGGCCTAACGAAGAATCAGTCAGCTGGCGGATTTGCTTGCATTTGCCTACATACCTCTGCCTGATTTCATGGATGCTACTTTGTACTTTCCTAGGTTCCCTTCAGATACAAGGCGAATTGGAAGGGTCCAGACCAGCATGCACAGCTGAGATGCCAAAGAACTTTGGTGGTAGGTAAATCTAGACACCAGGGCTAAACAGCGAAACGCATCTTATTCGACATCCCACTCCATATTCTGCCGGTTGCACGAAGAACTGGGGACTTAGCCTCAAATGGTCAGCCGTACGTCCGAGAACGAGGGTACAACCTGCCTCGTCCACGCCTTTCTGCTCGTACAATATTTGATAGGTCTGGGAATAAACATTCGAGGCTTGCTGTGAGACAAGCTGCCCTCTCCGGAGATAGTAATATGGAACCCTCGTCGTCACTATTGTGGGCTTATGCCATAAGGTATATGCAAACACGTAATTTACAACTGTTCGTTCCCATGAATTTAAAAGGAGATCCGAAATAACTCTGGGCAGAAGATTTGATATTCCTGGAACTGTTTCGGATATGCTGGGGTCCCTAGAGATCCCACTCTCCGTCGATCTGGACGACCGTTTGATAACAAGGCATCCAATTTAAGCCGCTGGTCGACCGTTGGCCCATTCTTCACATCGCTTTCTCAGTTCTTCCCATGGTTCCAGTTGGCCAAACCGGTCGTCAATGCGCCTCAACACGGTAGATGGATCGCCGTTCCTTGCCTGCCGTGCGATAAAATCATGTATGGTAAAAAAAGAAATCAGGATGCAAGGAGATTGGCTTCTACCGTGAAAATATTTCATAAAGACAATAGTACTATTGACTGCAAAAACCGACAAAAACCAAATAAGATACACCATAAAGATAATGACAATTGTCCTTTGTCGATGCCCGTATAAACAAACAGATATAGCACCTGAAAGGAAGCTCTAGTCCATTATCGACCACACTACTCAGAATCATCATTCAGGTCATCCCCAAAGTCATCATCGTCATCATCTCTATCGTCGACGATGGCGTCCTCACTATCGTCGTCGATCACGTAGACTGGTTTCTTCGCGGTGGCAGCCGCCCGGCGTGCCGGACGAGAACGAGCAGGAGGTGCTTCCTCGTTATCGGACTTGCCTGCTGCAGGAGAATCGAGGATGTCGTTGGCCATGGCATCGATCTCATCATCGGAATCGTCCAGCAGCTTCTTCTTGCCACGACCTTTAGCCGGCTGAGTCTTCTTTGCCGGCTCGGCCTTGGAAGCATCCTTCTTTGGGCGTCCACGAGACTTAGGAGCAGCGGTAGATTTGGCGGCCGCCGACTTGCCCTTCGCGCCGAGCTTGGACTTGGGTTTGCTTGCCTCCTCATCGTCATCATCGTCGGCGTCCGCCATTTTAACATCGCGCGGCTTCACCGTCAACGACCGGCGAGGAGAGTTTTTCGGAACGAGTTTGCTGTAGTCGGTTTCATCCGCGTCAAACTCACTGGTGAGTTTCGACGCCTTCGTGGTGCTGCTCTTCAGTCCTGAACTGCTTCCTGGCCGACTGGAATGGTCCGAAATCAGGGATCTGCCTTTGCTATCCCCGATTCCCTTGACCATTTTGCCAACATCGTCGAGCAACGCATCCCCATTATCCGAGTCAGAGTCACTCAACACCGAGCGCGCCGCCGGCTTGCGCTCGGTTGTTGGTCGACTCCGCGACGTGGTGGACTCCGCAGCGGCGGCCTTTGCCGCTGGTTTCTCCGCTGGCTTGTCCGCCATAACAACATCTTCCTCTTCTTTTGGCGAAGCATCCTCACGTTTCGGGGCGGCTCGATTCTTCTTTGGAAGGATCTCTGCTTCAAAGTCCTCATCGGACTCGTCACTGGCCGGGGCCGGCTTGGTTTCCTTTGGCGCCTTGTTGAGGAAATCAAGAATGCCCCCCTTTGTCTCGGTCTTCTTGGAGGTCGCGGCCTTCTTGCTTCTAGATGGGGCGTAATCCTCGTCGTCATCGTCACCACCAGCTTTACGCTTTCTGGCCGGAGCCTTAGCGCCGGCCAGTTTGGACGACATGCGGCGGCCCATACCGGCCGCTTTACGCTCGCGACGCTCGTCCTCCTCGAGCTGCAAACGCCACTCATGGAGAAATTCATCCAGATCCTTCTTCCAGATATCCTCCTTCGACAGTTTGATAAGGTCGTCAATCTCCGTTTCTTTGTCGGCAATCTGACGGAGGAGCCGGTCCACGCGTTCTTGTGTCAGCGACCACAGCGGCATCTGGTACGCAAGTTAGCAACGGTCTTCCAAATGCCCATGGGTATCATCAACGTACGTTAAGGAGATAGTCGTAGGCATCGGACGGAATCCCGGCCACAGTTTCTTCCGACTCTTCGCCCTCCTCGGGAGCCAATTGCGTGTCAAGGGCCTTGACTGCTTCTGTAACTTTAGGAAAAGGCTTGAAGCCCTTCTCCTTCAGTTCGGCAATCAAGACCGACTTCTTCTTCTTAGAGATCACCAATTTGCCATCAATGATCATCTGAACGAACCGTGCCTGGTTCGTCAACTTGTCCAACTCCTTTTGCATTTCATTCAGTTGATATTGCTAACGTTTCGTTAGCTCGCGTCAGACACTGCGTGATTCTCCAGCCACAAACCTTGCGCTTCTCGTATAGTTTGATTCGGAAGGCGTAAAACTCCTTAAGGATGTCTTCTACCGTAGCGTACTTGGTGATCCGGCCCTCGGGATCGAAAGCCACCAAGTTTGTGGTCGTAATAGTTTTCGAGAGCTTAAACTTCTCTTCCAAATTCTCCTCCTGCATATTTTTCATGTTCTTCTCATCCAACTGGATGACGAAGTGAACCTTGGTGTGCGTATTGTAGTCTTTGTAATCTTTGATGAACGAAGGGACCTTCTCGCCCTTGATGATTTCTTCCAATCTGTCCTTGAAATCCTGGGTCCAGACGCGGATGGGAAGTTCAGTGATCTCGACTTCTTTTTCACCGGTTTCCCGGATGATGCCGCTAAACTTGAACCGATCCGGACCCAGGGCCGTGACTTCGCCAGTGAAACCTCGGAACCAAGGCTTCATCGGTTTGGGTTCCTCTCCATCCATCATACGCTTTAGATTTTCAACGATGTCCTCCGGATTGTAGTTGGGAATCTGGGAACTCCATCCGGTACCAATACCGTCAGCGCCATTGATAAGGATCATCGGGACAACTGGCACATAGACCTCGGGCTCAATCTTTTCTCCGTCATCTTCATTGAACTTGAGCAGTGGCTCATCCGCTGGATGGAAGATCTTGCGAGCAATGGGCGCAAGCCGTGTGTAAATATATCGAGCACTAGCACAATCCGTACCACCTTGAAGACGGCTACCGAAGTTGCCACTTGGCTCCAGGCAGTTGACGTTGTTGGATCCAACGAAGTTCTGCGCGAGACCGACAATGGTCTGCTGCAGAGAAGCTTCACCATGTTGGTATGCTGTCATACCAGACACATGACCAGCCAACTCAACGACCTTGATATCCTTTCTAATGTTGCGTTTGAAGCAGGTGTAGAGGACCTTTCGTTGACCCGGCTTGAGACCATCAACGACCGAAGGAATAGAACGCTGGTTATCGGCAATGCTGAAGAGGATGAGCTCCTTGTTGATGAAATCTTCGTACGTGATCTTCTCGGAGGAGTGATCCAGATACGTGCCCGGTTTAAATTGGCGGAGCCATTCCTTTCGCTCATCCGCTTTCTTCTTGGAGAAAGCGAGATCAATCAGTTTCTCCTCATGCTCCTGCATGGTGTGAAACTGCTTGAGATGCCGGTCCAGGTCTCGGAAGTAGATCTGGGCATCCTCTGTGGTGCTTGTTCCCAAACCCTTGTAATACTTGTGCTGCCAGCCACGCTCGTGCTTGTGCTCCTCCTTCCACCGTTCATACTCTGGCATCGTGAAGAACGATATTTGCTTAGTCGGGTGCTTCGGATCACCTTTCCAAACCTTGACAATGGGCGTGATGAACTCGACCAGGAACTCGGGAATCTTCAGCAAGCTCGGGAACTGAACCTGGAGGAAGTTGATCAGGAGACCCTTAATGTGGCTGCCATCGTGATCTTGATCCGTCATGATCATCAAGTGACCATATCGCAATGATTTTGTGTCAGTATACTCCTTTTTGTGCTGAAGGCCGAGGAAAGTCTTGATATTCTGAATCTCCTGGTTCTTCGAAATTTGATCGATAGAAGCATCGCGCACGTTGAGCAACTTGCCTCGGAGCGGAAAGACGCCAAAGTGGTCCGGGCCTACAATGGCTCGACCAGCTATGGCCAGACCCTTGGCCGATTCACCTTCGGTCAGGATCAGGGTGCACTTATAACCGTCTTTGGTGCCGGCCTTGTTGGCATCCGTGAGCTTGGGGTTGTTCATGCGAGACCGACGGTTGCCGTCCGACTTCTTCAAAATCTGATCGGCCTTCTTCTCGGCAAAGTGAAGGATGTTGGTCATCACATCAGTCTTGAGGACCTTTTTGAAAAACTCATCATCAAGCTGACATTTGCTGCCGAATTGCGAGGGTTTCGTTGTCAACTGCTCTTTGGTTTGTGAGTTGAAAGCCGGATTTACGATTAAAGCGTTCACAAAGATGAAGATATGGTTCCGAATCTGCGCTGGCTTGAGCGTTGCGCCGGTCTTGTTCTTCTTCTTAACCACCTCAGCGAGGCGGTTGCAGATTTGATCGGCAATGTAATTGACGTGCGTGCCACCAGATGTTGTCGCAATCGAGTTGACGAACGACACCTGATGGAAGGACCCATCGGACACGGCAAAGCCGACTTCCCAGCGTGGGTCTGGATTCGCAGTGACAATCTCGCTCTTGTCCATGGCAGCCTCCTCACCACGCTCATTCTTGATGGCTTTTGTGTACATTTCCATGTATTTCTTGAAATTCCGGACAGGGATTCGGGTGCCGTTAAACTTGACTGCGACCTTGCTGGTTCCCGCAAGGTCATAGACGCGGCGCTTCAGCAAGGCCTCGAAGTCATCATCAATGCCGGTCATGCCAAACTTGGCGTAGTCGGGCGTGAAGGTGACCTTTGTATAGTCTTCACCTTTGCAGTCGGTGATCTTGGCCTTGCCCATCTTGGACATGTTTTCTGTCCATGTCTGCTTGTACTTCTTTTTCTGGATCGAGTCGTAGGTCTCGATCGTGAAAGAGGTCGAAAAGACGTTACATAACTTGGCACCAAAGCCGTTCCTACCACCGGTTACCTTCTGCTCATTGTCGTCGTAGTTTGACGACGTCAGAAGGTGGCCGAAAATCAGCTCCGGCACGTAAATTCCCGTTTTCTGGAAGATGTCAGAGACGGTCCACGGACAAATGATCCCCCATGCGAGTGCACCATACCTTGTGGATCTCAACCGGGATACCACGCCCGTTGTTCCAAACACTGATCTCCCCGGATTCGCGGTCCATGGTTACCCGAATCTCGTCCATGTTCGGATCTCTTTGTTTGTTATCTGCTGCGTTGACGATGATCTCATCGAAAATCTTATAAAGACCGGGCACGTAGGTAACCTCACGGTATTCCATCAATTCGGTCGTTGAGTTGAACACCCACATCTGTTGCGTGGTGGCCTCGATCGAGCCAATGTAGGTATCCGGACGTTTGATGATGTGTTCCAATTGGGTGAGCTACGCCCACGGAACGTTAGCATTTACCATTTTTACGCATCGGGACGAATAGCGGGATCCTACCTTCTCGTATTTGTCTGCTTCACCCGTCTCTATGGGTGCTGAGGGTGCCTCATCAGCACCATTCGACTCATTTGGGACATCAGCCAGTGGCTTTTTCGAAGCGGCATTTTTTCGGCCAGCGCCTTTGCTGGATGGCTTCGGATTCGGAGGTGTGCTTGACATCACCGAGTCTTCCACATTTGATTCAGCATCCGAACCCGCCGGAGCGGCGCGCTTCTTTGCGGGCACCTTCTTGGACGTTGTCTTCAACGTGGTTTGGGTCAATTTTTTCGGACCAGACTTGCTCGCAGCGGCCTTTGCCTTTGGTTTCTACGCGCGTAGCGGTGTCAGCACCCGTCCAGTCAGGGGGCTCGAAAGGGGCCACGCTGAAATCTCCCCGAGACGATCCGAAATCAAACATACCGACGCCGCACTGGGAACGAAGTCAGAGCCCGATTCACTCTCAACTTCAAAGACCGAGCCTTCATCCGAGATATCCATTTTGAAGATATCACGAGGAGCGGACGACGAATGGAAAGAGTCAGGCACGGAATCGAGAAACGCAAATCATCCCACAACGGGCGGCGTCAGCGCCTCAATGGATGCTGAAAGAAAACCCCGTGTCCTGGCCGTTTGGACAAGGGAATGCCGCTCGATCCGTTTGTTGACAGGATTTGCTGTCTGACACGCGTTCCGTGTCGGCGGTTTCCGCTTTTGGTCGAGCAGTCGGGTCTATGTTTATCCGGAGCGCGTCAGTCGCGCTAGATCCTTTGGGGTAACTCTGTAACAAACAATCCAAACTCCCTCTTCCTCACCGCGCTAGTAATTCTGTCAACTGTCCTAAGACTCCTGACGAAATTGAAGGATCATGACCCCTCCGACGCCAGAGAACAGAGGCACATCCGACCAATGATGTTCCCTGCATTATCTGGATGATGATTCGAGTCACGATCAGGAACGGAAGAGTTGGATCGCCTCCTTTGATGGATCAACCATGCCAATAGCGTGTATTGGAGCGCCCTACGGTACCCTGAAATGATTCCAGACTCCCAGCACACGGCAGAACCAAAGTCGATCTATTATTTTGGAGGGAGAACTGTACGAAGGACAGCGAGTAGGATCCTCGCTCTCTTTGCTGCATCTCCTTATCGCACCCCATCCCCTGCACGGAATTTTCGCCATGCCTGAATTTCCAGGCACACCACATCCCGCCGATCCCATTCATCCAAAAACGGTCGAGACGATTCTTGGCGTCAGGGGAAGAGCGGGGCCCGCTAAACTCTAGGCCAAACTTTTCCCGCGCCGACTCCAAAGAAGAGACCCGAATGGACCAACGGAGGCCCAGATGCAAAGCGGCCGATTTGCTGCATGGCGGAAAGGCGGAGCCGCTGCTCAATTAAGTTAGGCCTAATGGATGCCCCTAAGCCGCTAATCCTTCTGGCCCTGGAGCTAAAACTACCGCGAAACAGGCCAGGCCCTCAGGAGGTCAATCCCTGAATGCGTCTGGATTTTGTTCCCATACCCGCACTGCCAAATGTCTTTGCCTGGGATAATCGTCGTCGCTGGTCGCCTCTGGAATTGCTGGTCATTCCATTCGAGCATTGTTCGCCTGGATTTCTCGACATCAGTCCGGCTTGACTAGCGTCGCGCCGGGTTCGCGCCGTGGTAACTCGTCGGTTTGAAGTGATGCTCGCGCAGTTGCTATAGTAATGGTTTCGCTTTTTGCACGAAATATGGCCTCGACAGCGACAATGGATCGCGGAGAGGTGACATCCGCGGTAGTGGAAGAAATCCAGTCACCGATGACCACCGATTCGATGGTCACGGTACCTCTATCGGAGCACCAATCGAGCCACGATCCGGTTCATGACGCGAGCGACCTAGCCACAATACACACCCCGACCGAAGAACATGCGTCTGAGAAGCGAAGCACGTTTGGAAGTGAGGGGAAACTGGACGACACCCCCAAGAATGAGTCAATATCCGAGCTGGATTCGAGCCAGCAGGAAGGCACAGAGGCCCTGCCTGGAGATGGCTCGGATACTACCGATTCAGAGAGCCCCGGCATTGGGTCACCTGCCAGTAACCGCGAGGTGGACTGGGATAAATTGGACAAGACCGAAGAGGAGGAACCCCGCAGCGAGATGACAGATGAGGTATGTGCTCCAATTGACAAGCTCGAGTCGACTTGACGTCTAATGCGACTCGTTAACAGTCTACCGCTTTGTTACTGGCACGCCTCGAGCAAGAAAATAATGCGCTAGCCACCAATCCCAAATCAGGCCTCGCGAGCGTCAAATCACGGAGAAAATCGCGCCCTCCGTCAATACAGCAGCTCAAGAAACTCGTGGAAGATCCAAGATCATCATTGCGGTACTCGCAGCTTCCGACACCACCGATGACGGAATTGGAGTTCTGGGCGGCCCTCGTTGCGGACTATCCTGCCACCGCGCAGCGATTGCCAACATTGACATCGAACAAGATCCGAGCGGGCATTCCACCCCCGCTTCGAGGGGTGGTCTGGCCCAGTATTGCCAGGGCACGGGACTCGCAATTGACGGAGGAGTTCACCCGTCTGTCGCGAGAAACAAGCCCTTACGAAAACCTCATCGGAAAAGACATTGGCCGAAGCTTTCCCAATGTAGAGATGTTCCGTGATCCGAACGGCGAAGGCCAGCAAATGCTCGCACGGGTGCTGAAATGCTTTAGTTTGTACGATACGAAGATTGGGTACTGCCAGGGACTGGGGTTCGTGGTTGGTCCGTTGTTGATGCATATGACCGATGCAGAAGCATTCTGCATGTTGGTCAGGTATGTGTCAGAATGGTCAGCAGTCGGGGAAAAGCACTGACGGGACCTCAGGTTGATGGATCATTACGGGTTGCGGTCCTGCTATCTTCCAGATCTCTCGGGATTGCACCTTCGAGTCTACCAATTCCAAACTCTCCTTTCGCGGCACTTGCCTAACCTTTATGCCCACCTCGAGTCCCTCCACATTGAACCTCTATATGTTTCGCAATGGTTCCTCTCATTCTTTGCCGTTACATGCCCTCTCCCAATGCTCCTTCGAATATATGACGTTTTGCTGCTGGAGGGGGCGTCAGAAACTTTGATGAGAGTGGCGCTATCGCTGATGCAAAGAAACGAGAAGAAAATCATGGCATGCACAGAAATGGAGGATGTGATGCAGCTATTGTTGTCTCGGAGCCTTTGGGATACGTAAGTGTTTGCGACAGGGCCCCTAGGGACAAAACTGACAACGTATTAGTTATGCATGGAATGCAGACGATCTGGTCAAGGACTTCGTGTCGTTGACGCCGCTGGTTAGCAAAGAAAGTCTAAAGGCTCTGGAAGCGAGTTATAACCAATCCCAAGGTGTTCCAACGGGCATCTCGTTTCCCCAAATACAAGCGGCTGCCTCCCGGTTCCTGGGCCGACTATGGGCCGGCTCTGGTTCTCACAAGTCGCTGGGTCCGCCCAACTCGATGCGTCCCGACAGCACGATCCGCAGATCTCCGTCCAAGCAGAGCATGGCATCAACGCTCAATTCTCTGGAATCAGCGGCCTCGGATACCAGCACGGCGCCTACTGAGGTGTCGGCCGCCAGCGAGCCCAAGCCTCGAACCAAATCCACAATGTCGCAGAAGGACAAAGATCTCCATGGACAGATTGAGGATCTATTGATGGCGATGAATGATCTACAGCGTGAGCAGGCGAGCCTCGCACGAGACCTCCAGCAAGAACGGGAAGAGCGGGAGGAAGACCACGAGGTCGCCAAGGCAATGCTCTCGTACATCAAGGAAATGAGCGGCGATCAACAAGATTCCGAAGTATACCAGAGTCTAATTTCACGGGCCGAGGAGCGATTCATGACATCAAACAAGCGGGTGTCCATCGCTCAGACCAAGCATCAACTCCGGGACGAAGTTAGTCGGTTGAAGGAGATGCACGAAGAGGAAGCGGCTCGGTGCACGGAGCTCAGCCGGCGGCTTGACGAGTACGAGAGGGAGAATTCACGACTCAAAGAGGAGCTGCGTGAGGCACGTACACGAATACAAGAAGGTCACTGGGAAAAGCAGAGACTAGAGCGCACAGTCCAAGAGCTACGAGCGCACAAGCTGTCGCTGTCCGACAACAACAGGACCAAGCGGGCGTCGCTGGGAGACGCAAGTGACGGGAGGCCGTCGAACAATGGGCTGCGAGAAATCAAGCTGATCACGCGTACCAACTCACAAAGAAGTGTAAGGAATCCCAAACGGAACAGCACCATTGGCCTCCAGGGAGTCGAAGGGAATACGGCACCGACATCTCCAGCAAGCGCGGGCCCGGACGACTCGTTGCTCGTGGAACTTGTGAACGCAAAAACGGCCGAGGCCATTGCGAGACAGGAGTTGGAAGAAGTTAAAGCCAAGCTGGATTCGCTACGAAAATTGATGGGCAGTCCTGCCACTCCTAGGATCCCGTCAACGTCGGAGAATCCGTTCAATCTCTCACCACCGAGAGTCACATCATCGGCAAGGTCGTCAACGGAACCGGCCAAGCCTTCGGGAGCAGGGGGGTTCTTTGGTTGGGGGAAGCGCACGGTATCCACTGCCAGTGCTGAGTCGAAGTGATCTTGTACATGTCTCCTGTCGATGTGATGATTGATTGGGTTTTCTTCTGTGTACATACATGGCAGCCGTTATCATGGCTGTTGCTGCTGTATATGATTACATAATGCATCTTTATTACGATCGGATATTCTGATTGGTTCTTAAGCTCAGGTATATATCACGTGACTCAGAGATAAGCAAGATAACGAAAAGTGCGAACTGGGACCCCTCCTTGCCTGACCTGAATCTGCTGAAAAAGTCGGCAGGGAGTCGAGCTTTTCTGGTGATAACCCGTGACGTGTCGCAGCCATGAGTTCAGAAACAGGTACCACCGAGCTTCCTGAGCGGCCCAAAGAGGAGGCGACTCAGAAGAAGACCAAGGCGCCCAAGCAAAACAACAATGCAAAACAGGCGGGGCAGAATAACAAGCAGGCGAACAAGCCCCCGAAGAAGTCAGGGGACGTGATTCGGGATCCCGAGCAGATGTTCAAGGTTGGGTTTCTCGCCGACGTTTATGAGGAATTGCCCGTGGAGAAGACGATTGAGAAGAAGATCCGTACCCGGTTCCCGCCTGAACCTAACGGCTACCTCCATATTGGGCACAGCAAGGCGTTGGCGGTCAACTTTGGATTCGCTGCGTATCACAAGGGCGAGTGCATCTTGCGGTATGATGACACGAATCCGGAGGGCGAGGAGGAGCAGTACTATGAGTCGATCGCCGATCTCGTCGACTGGTTGGGCTTCAAGCCCGTGCGCGTCACGAGCGCCAGCGACAATTTCGATAAGTTGTACGAGATGGCGGAAGATCTGATCAGGAAGGATGGCGCGTACGTGTGCCACTGCACAAAGGCGGAGATTAAGGCGCAGCGAGGCGAGGCGGAGGGGAACCGGGGCAAGGGCGAGCGATATGCCTGCCCTCATCGGTCGCGGCCGATCGAGGAGTCTCTGGCGGAGTTCCGTGCCATGCGCGACGGGAAGTACAAGCCCGGTGAAGCTGCGCTGCGCATGAAACAGGATCTTTCAAATCCCAACCCACAGATGTGGGATCTGATTGCGTACCGTGTACTGGACGACGCCGACCGGTACCATATCCGGACTGGGAACAAGTGGAGGATCTACCCGACATACGACTTTGCGCACTGTTTGTGTGATAGTATTGAGGGTATCACGCATTCACTGTGTACGACAGAGTTTGAGCTGTCTCGGGAATCATATGAATGGCTTTGCGATAAGTTGGAAGTTTACAAGCCTATGCAGCGCGAGTACGGGCGACTGAGCGTCAACAATACCGTGCTCTCAAAGCGCAAGATTATTGAGCTTGTCAAGCGCGGCTACGTGCGCGGCTGGGATGATCCGCGACTGTGGACTTTGATTGCGCTGAGAAGACGAGGTGTGCCTCCGGGTGCGATCTTGTCCTTTGTCAACGATCTTGGTGTCACCAAGGCCAGAACAATCGTTCAGGTGGGCAAATTCGAGCACATTGTGCGGCAGTATCTGGAGACGACCGTGCCGCGGTTGATGCTAGTCTTGGAGCCGCTGAAGGTTATTATTGAAGACCTGCCGGAAGATCATCTGGAGATGGTGGAGGTTCCATTCTCGAAGGACCCGTCGTTTGGGGTAAGTTTCCTGTTCCTTGTTATAAAATGACTAAGGCTGATCTTTCCAGACGCACACTGTGCCATTTACTCGAGTGGTCTACATTGAGCGCAGCGACTTCCGCGAGGAGGACGACCCGAACTACTTCCGACTCGCGCCGGGCAAGACTGTTGGTCTGCTTCGAGTGCCGTACCCCATCACGGCGACTCGGTTCGACAAGGACCCGGCCACAGGACAGGTGACGTGCGTGTACGCGCGATACGAGAAGCCGG
This sequence comes from Thermomyces lanuginosus, assembly GCF_041956635.1. Lineage (NCBI taxonomy): Eukaryota > Fungi > Ascomycota > Eurotiomycetes > Eurotiales > Trichocomaceae > Thermomyces > Thermomyces lanuginosus. The sequence goes on along the minus strand of NW_027192369.1, from coordinate 404,886 downwards.
AGGAGGGTGCAGCGCCGAAGAAGGCCAAGACGTAAGTTTACCGCAAATACCACGGACCGCAGCACTCAGGATCTCTAACCCTCCCTAGGTACATCCACTGGGTCGCCGAATCGCCGCAACACAACAGCCCGATCCGCGCCGAAGTGCGCGCCTTCAACCCACTCTTCAAATCCGAAGACCCGTCCGCGCACCCTGACGGCTTCCTGGCCGACATCAACCCCGACTCGGAGCAGATTTACCACGACGCCTTTTTGGAGACGGGCTTCCACGAGGTGTCCCGCACGGCGCCATGGCCGCGTGAGCTTCGCCCGGCTGACTCGGGCGAAGGGGAAGCCGCAACCACGAAGAAGCCCACGCCGCCGTATTCGATTCGTTTCCAGGGCATGCGGGTGGCTTATTTTGCGGTGGACCGCGATTCGACGGATGAGCATGTGGTGCTGAATCGGATCGTGACGCTGAAGGATACGGCTGGAAAGACGTAATAGTCCGCCTTCCTTTCGGGTTGAGAATTCAGCTAGTTATGTCGATGTGATTAAGTGGTATAGTAAATAGAATCAATTGATGTTGAGGCTGAACAGTGCTTCATAACTCTCAGACCGATTCTCAATGAATGATCCTGACGGGGATCCAAGAGCCCAAGAGCTAGCGCTAGGTCTACGAAATCTCGCGCGTAGAGCGGGTAGATGGAAAGGCAAGGGGGATCTGATACTATTTTATGCACGTCAACTATATTAAAGTACGGAGTGCATATTGACCCTGGTCATCTTCGACAGCTAAGGCTCGGTCTCAGATATCTATTGTTCCGGATCGCCGATCGTCGAAGGCATCAACCCCGAGCTAAGAAGCTCATTCCATAAATATACTCTGGCAGCTTCTCAATACTATCAACTCAGGTCAGATATATGAGCTCACCGCCGATCTCGTAGATGGACTTAATATATATAGCTCTCAATGACTCGAGACCGCCAGTTCTGTAGCTGAATGCTTTATAGTACTACGGTAGTAGCGCCCTCCGGGTTGGTTCCCCGAACAAAGCCGCATACGGATCTACGGTGGCCACGGCCTCCGAACATGGTACAACTGAGCGAATTGTGGATCAATGATATCATGTGTGCCATAAGTAATCAAAGGCTGAATGTTCGCAGGATCAACTAGGCCTTGCACGACCAGTTAGTTGATCGGGGCAAGGGGAAACAGGTACTGTAGGAACTACCAACCACATCACAACATCCCAGTTTCGAGCTTCCATTGTCCAATTGGCCAAGTCAAGGAAAGGATCTAAGTTTGAAGGGATTTCGCCCTGTCACCCTTGCCCTACCGCTAAGCCCTAGACTAGGGCAAGGACCTGGAATGCTTAGCTGGCATCGCAAGTGTCATTGGCTTGGAGATGGTCCTAAATGGGGCAAACCAAAGATGCCGAGAGGTGGGCACTGAGCAAAGAATGATGGCCACGGGAGGTTCCTCTGTAACCGATTTCCACTGCGGACATAAAGAAAATACCATCACACTATCACCGGCAAGCCGGTTGATTTGGATTGATTGGCAGAGGAATGATTATTCCGGCGGATGTGGGCGGCAATTTGCAAAGTTTCTTCGGCGCATAATTCCGAGGAAGACGATGCCGCGGCTCAGCTATGCTTTTGAAATCCGTAGAAAAAAGTGAAAGTATGTACGAGATTTTCAGAGCTCTGAATATGATCAACCTAAGAAGCTGTCAAGGGATGAATTGTAAGCCGATCTGTTGTTTTGACCACCTCATATGCGCCATTTTTGTCTGAATCAGGAACGGAAACTGCGTAGAAAATCCATCGAAGGATTTTGGAACTGCTGGGCCTGCTTTACGCAAGCCGAGACGAATTACAGTTAGTTTTCCGAAACCGGTTTAATCACTATGTTTATAGACCAATCATGAAGGGAAAAATTGCACCCTTAACTCTATCCGGCCTTAGCTTGGGGCAATCAACAACTGAATCTGAAATTCCATTCCGTCACCTCCCAGTCGTCCTGGAGGCAAATTGACAGCCCGAGATGAAGCAGAGAGGATCGCCCAGACATCCATGCCATCCATGGGTCATCCCACATTGCCATCTCGCATGGCATTCGCCATCCAATATTCTTGCGGCATTGCGATCCGGTTGACGCGTAGGATCATCGGCTCTCGGCCCCATCGAGTCTCATACACATGGCAACGGTTGAATCATTGGACGGTGGTGGATTCAAAAGTATGATCTGGCAATGCTGCCGCTACGTGACTGTTGTTGCCCAAGAATTAGGGCTTTTTAAAGAGAAGGTTTCGACGACCCAGAGATGTAGAAAAGTTTGCGAAGGTGGATGTATACTCTCGGATTGCGACCACTGGCCCATCGACTCCATAGTCCCATTCAGCTCGTGGAGTTGCAGTTGCAACAGAATCTCGTACCCCAACCTTCACCGAGGAGACGAGGCGGGACCCCGTTTTTAGAGACCCGCTATCCCCCGCGACTTTTTGTTTGAGATCATCAGATCTTCTCCCTCTCTTTCTCTCTTCTCTGGAGGAACCCTACCCTATCCATGATCACGTCCGGTCCATAAGCCTCCTTTGTTGATTCTGTGATCGGTCCGTTGCAAGTCAATTCGTCACGATGACGCTCCGAGAGCGCTTCCGCAGAGCATTCCACCGCTCATCAAACAGCAAGGAACGAAACGGCAAGCCCAAGGTTCAATACTACCGGGAAGGCGAATGTCCGCGGTCAAAATACCGAGGCCCCGTCGACCCAGAGCATCGTCGCAAGCTGTATGAATGGAACTTTGCCGATGCCATGGCGGATCGCCCTCGGTCAATAGGCTTTGACTTGTCGCCCTGCACAAGTCGACCGCATCCACCGCCGCAGAATGGTAATGATGTGGAGGATGAGGCGTCGGATCAGGAGGATCTAGTACTGGAGTTGACGAAACGGCTTGGTATGGTTGTCATCTTTGTTGTGTGTGGAATTGGTTACGGTTATACTAATCAATGGATGCCGCTGTAGATGCCATTACCGTTACACATCGTGAATTCGCCGACGGCAGCATCTCACAATCTTCAACCGTGGTCGGCAGTTTGGAGTCCGAGGCGACCCTGACGGAAACCCAAGAGTGGGTTCCGATCAAAACAGATGCAGCAGCTGCTAGTTCTACTTCTCCCAAGTGCCAACAATGTACTGGGGACGAGAAGACTAGTACCCGGTTAACAGGATTGCCAACTCAATCAGGGCAAAACAAGCACGACTTGAACAAAGATCGGCCAATTTCGCCGGACGAGCTGGCTCGGGCGTTGAATGCTGTTCAGTATGTTTCGTGAATGCGGTGTGCCTGGTTGCGCGCCGCTGGAGTTCCTTTCTATCATGCCCATTCGGGGATTAAAACTTGTAATTTAAGCGATCGGGGTTATGTTCACGGGGATTTATGGCGTTTGGTTATGATGTTGGCTTTTTTCTGAAATGTGCATGAGCTGGCCATCAGCGGGTAAGGGCCAGAGGGTGGCGTTGTTCCTTCATTGTCGTCGTCTTCTACAGATTGGGATGTGCCATAAGAGTGCTCGTCGATTAGAGGGAAGGTATAGAGGCATAACGGCGACCGATGTCTCTCATGTGGACCGAGTCTCAATTTTCTTTTTGTATTTCTAGGCCGAATTGTCTATCCGGTTATTACTACCATCATGCAGTCATCAGTCATAACCATGCAAGGAATGTTAATCCTCATGCGTCACAGCCATGTCCAACACTTCCACTCTTCCCTTCCCCCGCGTCTCGGAGCCAACAAATTCACTGAGCCCCTTGAACGCTCCTGGTTCCACAAACCCAACCGTCTCCCACTCATCGCCGACCGTTTCCTCCGACTCAACGGATTCAATGTAGCTGAGGATCTTCTCCTTGACCGTCGTCGGGCCCTGCGGCTGCGGCGTGCTCTCTCCCTCCGACTCGGACTCTTCCTGCTGCTGCTTCTTTTTCCCTTTGCTGCCTTTCTTATTCTTGGCCTTGCCCCCAGATTCTCCAGACTCCTGCTTCTGCGCGCCACCAGCACCGCCAGAGCTCTTGATGCTGTGCTTGAGCAGTGACACCGGACATGTCACCCGTAATCGCATGCGCGCCCGCATAACTGGGATCGGCTGCCATGCGATCAGTGCCTTCATTGCCTCCAGCGCCTGGCTCTTTGCCGACTTGTTCGTCGACACGCCTCTCCAGACTGGTTTGCGCTGTGTCCCTTCACCGGCTCCGGCGTCGGACGCAGAATCGGGCGTCTCGCCGTTGCGTTGTTGGCCGCCCTGCGCCATGAGCTGGTCCAGCGCCTTCTCAATCATGCCCGGCGTATAGACCCGCTTTGTAGACGGATCCACTAATCGCCCGGAGACGATATCGACAACTTCCTTCTCGATCCGCTCTAGCATGTCCTTGCGTTCCCGCTCACCGACTTGCACCTCGCCCTTGCGGAGGATTTCTTCGATGATTTCATCTTGGGACGCATCCGGACCAAAGGCCTTGGCTAATTCCGCCGCTGGCGCAGTCTGCGCTTTTGATACGGAGAGAAAGACGGTGCGAATTTGCAAGACATTGTCGAGATCTTTCTCGGCTCCGGACCGGTATTCCAAGAGCTTATTTTTGTAACATGCAAGTTCGAAGCGTTTCTTGCCTGGCTACCCTTTCAGCAACGTTCACACAGGAGAAACTGCAGGAAAAACAGCCTAACAAACCAATAGAACGCATCAGAGTTCGTCATACCCTTTTTTAACCTGACAACCGACACATTTGTGAACTTGATCTGGTTTGCTGGAGTCTTGATGCCCACCGGCATGGTCGCGGATATAATGAATATACAGGACAGTCGAGTCTATATCATAAATATACTGCGATCATAAACAAGCGAAGAAAAGTATCTGGCTCGCGTTGTTGCGCGGCAATTGTCTCTTTTTTTCAATCTCTGAAGACTCATGATTTATCATCATTATCAGTGTCTTGGCGGCGGGATGCTGACTAAGCATATTTAGCCTCAGGCACATACTCGGAACTCCACCCGACTCCGCAGCCGAGGCTTGATCCTATTGGCCGCCGGCTTATCAACGCTCGATTTTATTGGCTTATATGGGCCGTTGCTGTGTCATCGTCGGAACCCTGTGGCCTGGAGATAGTCCTAGTCAGGGCCTCAACACTTCACGTCATCAACCCGGGAGGCTGTCTTCCATCTCTCTTGATTACGGGCAGGTCATCAGCTTGACAGGTGAGCATCTGCTGTGGTTTGGCAGGTAGTTTGTGGATGATTGCTAATCGTTAACGTCCAGGAACTTGCTATCTCTGCTCCCGGTTTGAAGAACGGAGTTTCGGCCATTCCATCAATCATCGCAATCATGAAGGTCGTCCCGACCGCTCTTTTGTTAGGTACCGCTGCAGCGGCTGTTCAGCCAGCTCAGCAGGTCCTGAACTGGGAGTCACCCAAGGATATCCCGCAAAAGCTCGCCGATGCGGCTTCTCATCCTCTGAACGACCTAAAGGAGCATCTCAAGTCCCTCAAGGACGATGCCAAGGAACTCTTCGAAGAAGTTTCCAAGCTGTTCCCAGACTCTTTTAATAACCTTCCTTTCTATTCCCTTCCAAAGAAGCACACTCGCCGCCCCGATTCCGATTGGGATTATATCGTTCGGGGAGCCGATGTCCAGGCCCTCTGGGTTGAGAATGCCAACGGCGAGAAGGAGCGCGAGGTTGATGGCCGCCTCGAGGCCTTTGACCTGAGGGTCAGGAGCGTGGATCCAAGCGTGCTGGGTGTTGACCCTGGTGTCAAGCAGTTCAGCGGCTATCTGGATAACAATGACGAGGACAAGCATCTCTTTTTCTGTAAGTCATTCCAATGAATCAGTGTACTTGGTGTACTGACACTTGGCAAGGGTTCTTCGAATCGCGGAATGATCCTGAGAACGACCCTGTAGTCCTCTGGCTGAACGGCGGCCCCGGCTGCTCTTCCATGACGGGATTGTTCTTTGAGCTTGGCCCGAGCTGGATTGACGAGAACGTCAAGCCCGTTTACAATCCTTACTCGTGGAACTCCAATGCTTCGGTTATTTTCCTGGACCAGCCTGTTAATGTTGGATACTCTTACAGCAGCGCCTCGGTTAGCGACACCGTGGCTGCGGGCAAGGATGTCTATGCCCTTCTCACGCTCTTCTTCAAGCAGTTCCCCGAGTACGCGCATCAGGACTTTCACATTGCGGGAGAGTCGTATGGCGGACATTACGTTCCGGTGTTTGCTTCGGAGATCCTCTCCCACAAGAAGCGCAACATCAACCTCAAGTCAATCCTGGTCGGCAACGGCCTGACTGATCCTCTCACGCAGTACGCATACTTCCGGCCAATGGGTTGCGGTGATGGTGGCTGGCCGGCCGTTCTGGATGAGTCCGCTTGCCGCTCCATGGACAACGCTTTGCCGCGCTGCGAGGCCATGATCGAGAGCTGCTACAACACCGAGTCCACGTGGGTCTGCGTGCCTGCCACGATCTACTGCAACAATGCTCTGCTGGGTCCCTACCAGCGCACCGGCCAGAACGTCTACGATGTGCGGAAGAAGTGCGAGGGCGACGACCTGTGCTACCCGGGCCTGAGCTACATCACAGAGTACCTCAACAAGCCGGAGGTCATCAAGGCTACCGGTGCCGAGGTGGAGAGCTTCGACTCGTGCAACTTTGACATCAACCGCAACTTCCTCTTCCATGGCGACTGGATGAAGCCGTACCACCGGCTCGTTCCAGGGCTGCTGGAGCAGATTCCCGTCTTGATCTACGCCGGCGATGCGGACTTTATCTGCAACTGGCTGGGCAACCGTGCCTGGACGGAGGCCCTCGAATGGCCCGGCCATGAGGATTTCGCAGCTGCGGAGCTTGAGGATCTGGTTCTGAGCACGGATCCCGAGAAGAAGATCGGCCAGGTCAAGTCCTCCGGCAACCTCACCTTCATGCGTCTCTTCGGAGGTGGTCACATGGTGCCGATGGACCAGCCTGAGGCTAGTCTTGACTTCTTCAATCGCTGGATTGGCGGGGAATGGGCTCAGTAAACGATGAGTTTGCGATGGGACATGTCATTGCATCGTTATGCGGTTTGCTTGAATCATGTCGTCGTCACGCTCCTGTTTAGATGATGAGTTTTTATCATGCTCAATTCTGATTTGCATGGATTGTATCCATATCAGATGCTTGAATTGAGCCTGTTATACTGCGTTTAATGTCATCATACTACAACTCTATAGATGATCATGCTCAACCAAGCCGACTCTTGACTTGTTTTGCACGAATTGCACAAACCAAATGCTCTGTATCGAGCTCCGTCGTTAAATCCACCGATCTTTACCTACCTATACATAGACGTAAAGTTGTGATACGTACTCTGAACGGTCAGTTCGGGTGTATCTTTATATTTTTTTATTCATTCATTTCACAACCATAATTGGCCCGGCATAATACCAAGACAGACAAAACACACAAAGTCCAGTCCATCGCGGAAAACACCTCCCTCCCAACCAACCACCATCCAGCTTATTTTTAACCCTTCTTCTTGCTGACACCGACGGTCCGGCCACGGCGACCAGTGGTCTTGGTGTGCTGACCACGGACACGCAGACCCCAGTAGTGACGCAGACCACGGTGCGAGCGGATCTTCTTCAAGCGCTCAAGATCCTCACGCAGCTTGGAGTCGACGACGTTGGCGATCAGCTGCGAGCTCTTGCCATCGGTGAAGTCGCGCTGTCGGTTGAGGAACCACGTCGGGATCTTGTATTGCGTGGGGTTCTGGATGATGGTCACGATCCGCTCGAGTTCTTCGGCGGTCATTTCACCGGCGCTGTAATTTTCCAAAAAATCAGTTTTTGCTGCATAATTGGGTTGGGCTCGTTTGTTCGTACCGCTTGCTGAGGTCAACATCGGCCTTCTTGCAGACCAGGTTGGCATAGCGACGCCCAACACCCTTGATGCGCGTCAGCGCATACATAATCTTCTGCTTGCCATCAACATTGGTGTTGAGCAATCGCAGAATGTATTGGAAGTTCGACTTTTCGCCGGTGACGAGCGCTGTTCGTAGCAATTCATGTGTTAGCCAGCGATGTCCGGATTCCGACTGTCGAATCGTCCACGATATCCCATTCCAATCCAATCTCTCGACCGATCACCGTCGAAAGGGGGAAGGCGAAGGGGAAAAAACGTACACATGGTGGGCAATATCGCTCTCTGCGAGCCGATGGGTTGGTTGTGCTCGGTGCAGATGGTGTCGACGGCGAAAGACTCGTGCAGAGGGTTGAAAGTTCTCTCCAGAGAGTTGTGGGAAGCGTGCGCTCTAACCGTAAATGGAATAGCGTCAAATTGAAAGACTTCGCTTGAAGCGCACTAGTCTTAAAAGGGACAGTAAGCGAAAAATTGCGGTTGAGGCTTGAGCTCGTTTTCTTGGCGTTATTTGTAAAACACGTGATTCCAAGTTGAACAGCTTCCAAAGACGCAAACTGTCGAGAGAATGAGGAGTACAGAGCTGAGCATTATTGGCAGGTTATTGTAGTTGTAGCGTTCTTCTCGAACAGCTACATCTTCCTTACCGTTTTTGGATTGTGCTCTTTCCGTGTATTTGCCCCCATTAGCAAGCATCGTTGCCCGCCATGAATGCCCAGTTCTCCGAAGCTCTGAACAATTTCGAGAGCAAGCTCAATGCATTGCTCGCAGCGATTACGTCGCCGACGGCTTCTGGTGCCCCTGCTGCTGCAGCTGCTTTGCTCGAAGCAGACGATGGGGTGTCGGCGGCCCTAGATACGCTACGAACTCATCAGGCCAACTACGAGAAAATCCTGCAATTACGCGACGAAGCGGAGAGTCTGGAGGAACGAATCAAGACCATTGTGCGCGATATTACAAGTCTCGGACAGCAAATCACCGAATACACGGGCAGAGATGACGACGATATTAGCGATAACACAGACACCGACGCCGAGAGCGAAGATGAGGCACAAGGCTCTGCCCAGGCCCAGTCGCGAAAACATCCTAAAGACGGGAAATTGAAAGAAGTGGATTACCGTCTGCTGCTTGAATTTGCTCGGCGGATCAGCAAATACAATAAGCAAGCTGCGGCGGATGCTGCCGCCGGAGCGGGCGCTCGTCCGCTCGAAAAGCCGCAGCGCGATGGAGATGCAGAGATGACTGATGTTGATGGGAAAGAGGTGGCTCAGAAGGCGTCTGAAGCCCCCGTTGCTGCAGTGACCAAACAGGCTGCTGACTGGCTTGAGGAGTCTGCGGATCAAGCAAGGCAAGCGTTCATGATACCGTATCCCAGCGAGGATCATATTCGCATGGGCGTGCTGGGTCAGCTATACCAATCGGCTGTTGAGAATCCCAATTTGGATCCGGAAAAGGAGGTGGAACGTATGGTGCGCGAGGCCGAGGGTATAAGCGTCGCTCCCGGTGTTTCGGCTGAGAAGCCAGGGATTCAACCGGAACCCTTGGACGAGCCGGCCCTGGCTGCCGGTGCTCATGCTGGCTCGTCCGCTGCGGGGTTGGAACATCCTGCTGCCGTTTCCAGACCGTCAGCTCCTCCTGAGAGACCAAAGACTACACTTGATCTGGACTTGTACGATCCTGATGCCGACGATTGAACTATTATCTCGTGGTACTCATCAGATTGTCCATCGTGCGCCGTCAGTTGCGTGCCCGGCTAGTAACGGAAGTTCTCGGCCAAGCGTAACGGCTGAGCGCCAGCCTTCCAGTCTGTTGCAAGACGAGCGGACGGAATCTCTGCGTGTTTTCTCCGCCGCATGAGGGATTGCTGGCTCCTTCTCCCCGGACGCGGACATTGCTTCCGAGCCTCTCCGGAAATCTCCACGCCCCGGACCTCCACGGACGTTATTCGGGGAAGCAACTCGGTTTTGGTAATGGACGACGCATTGTGCAGATTATCGTTTGCGTACGATAACTAGCAACTTCAATATTGATATCTCTGGCGATGCTTGATACATTTGCTGAATCGTGATCCTTGATCTGACATCTCTCCAAACTGGGAGACTTGTTCCTCGAGATCTCGCATTCGAACCTGGGCTGTGCGAACAGTTAGTTTCTCGGCGGCAAATTGCCATCAACAACACCTGGAGATGACCGCTGTGCTTAGCTCGGTCAGCCATTCTCGGCTGGCGATAAAGGGCCATGGCAATGGGAGTATCACTTACGCACCTGCTAATAAGCCGCAATTCCCTGCGAGTACATTTTAGATTCTTTCCATGGGAATGTCAGCATTTGCCTTCTACATCGTTCCGCCACACCTAAACGAATGACGAGCGTTGACCTGTCTATAGCCAGTCGGCGTTGTCCATTACTGGACGGCAACGCGTCGTCTGTGCACAGTTGATCCGCATCCTTACTGGGTAGCCAATGCGATAATTGTTTTCTCCATGGTTGCTGCTGATAACTCCCCTCCCTTCCTGTCTCCGGAACTAATTTCCGGGAAAACCATAAAGAAACTTGGGCCGCATCGCGGAGCAACTGACGTCAAGCTGCATGGGACGCCCGCAAAGTGATATCTCTTCCCCGGAGATGTCATCTCCATATTGCTACTGCGACGAGAACGACCAGAAAATCTTTATCTTATTAATACGGCCCACCTCCTCGCATGTGTTCTGGACTCGGTCATAGGAGAATATGGATGTTTCGCTACACTCGCAGCTTACATATCATACTTCGCACCACCATACATTTGAATCATTGATTTCCTGGCTTCTTTACAATGTCCCATCCCCGTCATGACAGTCTCAGTAATGCACCCTACGGCGTGCCTGATGGGAGGACCCCTTCCCAGGGACAACCTGACGGTGATGTGGACGTCGAGAAGCGGGACAGCCAGGAACTGGGCGCTGATGGCAGAGCCAGCCATGTTGAGAGGAAGACGTCTGACGGGAAAATCATCCTCAATGACATGGATGTCTATGACAAGCTAGGGTTTGCCTTTCCTTGGTGGAAGAAATGGACGATTATTGGAGTTATTTTCTTGGTCCAGGTTTCAATGAACTGGAACGCGAGTTTTTATGCAAACGCCGTCGAGCTGATTGGCAAGGAATTTGGTGTTGCGCAGCAGGCGGCTCGCGTGGGACAGATGATTTTCCTCGTTGCGTATGGCATTGGTAGTGAGCTCTGGGCTCCGTGGAGCGAAGAGATTGGCCGCTGGCCTATTATGCAGCTGAGCTTGCTCCTTGTCAACATTTGGCAGATTCCCTGTGCCTTGGCGCCGAACTTTGGGACCATTATTGTTTGTCGTGCGCTGGGAGGACTCTCCTCGGCCGGCGGTTCCGTCACTCTGGGGATGGTTGCGGACATGTGGGAGCCAGACGATCAGCAGTTTGCAGTCGCCTTCATTGTGCTGTCCTCTGTCGCTGGATCGGCATTCGCACCCATCGCTGGTGGTGCCGTGGGCATGCTTCTAAGTTGGCACTGGAACTTTTGGATCCAGCTCATCATCGGCGGCGCGGTCCAGGCCATCCACTTTTTCGTCCCTGAAACCAGATGCAGCATTCTTGCCATGCGTGAAGCACGTCGACGCCGGAAACTCGGCGAAAACGTGTGGAGCGCCAGGGAGGTTGACGAGACAAGGTTCTCCATAAAGCCGATCCTCGTTGTCTGGGCACGTCCGTTCTTGATGTTTGTCCGCGAGCCGATCGTGCTGTGTCTGTCTCTGTACTCGGGCTTCAGTGATGCTCTGATCTTCACTTTTCTGCAATCCTACAAGCCGGTATATGAACAGTGGGGGTTCAATAGCGTGCAAGTTGGTTTAGCTTTTATTCCGTGAGTAACTTGACTTACTCCTTGTCGTTGCTCGCGGCTGATGGCATTATCAGGATCATTATCGGCTACATGATTGCATATGCGGCGTTTCTCCCGTGGATCCATAGGCATACTAAGATTCGGAGGAGGGATCCGGATGCCTTGCAGCCCGAAGCTCGACTTTACTTGTTGCTATGGAGTGCGTATGAACTCCTCTCCAGTTTGAAGCGGATTCTGACGGTGACTAGCGGCCCCGTTAGAGACTATCGGACTGTTTGGTTTTGCCTGGACTAGTCTGGGACCGCCACAGGTTCACTGGATTGCCCCAATGATATTCTCGTGCCTGATTGCCATTGCCAATGTGAGATTTGACACTTTATTTCACTCTGGAGTATCGCTAATAGATCTGCAGTACGCCATCTACATGGCAACAATCGATTACATGATTGCAGCATACGGACCCTACTCTGCATCAGCAACGGGTGGGAACGCTCTAGCTCGTGACTTTCTCGCTGGGATTGCGGCGATGTACTCGTTACCCAGTATGTTCCAACTCTTTCCCCCTCAAAAAATTGATCACTCTGACCATAAAAAGTGTACAAATACATTGGATCTCGATTCGCCCTCTCATGGCCGAGTTTCATCCTCGGTTACTTCGCCATCATCTTCACCATCCCGATCTACATCTTCTACTGGTTCGGTCCCACAATTCGTGAAAAGTCCAAGTTCGCACAGACCCTTGCGGCTGATCGCAAGGCTCGTGGCGAGACTGAGGTCCGCTGCGGCTCGCATCAGTCTGGGCCCGAGGAGGTGTATATCAGTGGAGCGTCGAGGAGGTCTGGTCGCAGTCGTGGTGCGTCGTGCGATGGGAGGGCTTCGTCAAGTCAGAGATTTACTTCCCAGGTGTAATTGTTCGGGAGCGGTACAGGGTTGTCTTCGGAACTGACGATGATCATGTTGACTTTTGGCGACTAGAGGAGGCTGTCCAATGTGAAGGGCTCTATTTGCTTTTCTTTTGTTTCATTATTGCCCCGCTTAGCTTGTGATCGCAGCATTGACTTTATTATCTAGGCGAGTCTCTTCTATTTTTGAGACCTCTATGGAACTGAGGAGGATCAGTTGCCAAACCCTAACTCTTGGACGAACTTGGCAGTCATCTCTGAGAAGATTACATACTTAATCTAGTTTAGCGTCTTATAGAATACAGCATTGATCTGTTGGAATTTTCCAAGCATGGTTTAGCTTCGCTGATACGGCATTTATCCTAAGCATTTCACCAAATCAGGTACCTGTTAGCAACAAAGAGCACTGAAAGAGGTACGTTTGACTGCTTGCAGGATGGGCAATATTAGGCTCCGAATAGGTGTCCTGTGGCTGTGTGCCTTATTATTTCGCAATGAACGGGCGTGCACCTGAAGTAGCCACGACTTCGTCTACTGGTCGAGATCTCGGCGCCTCGGGCAAATCGCAAACGAAACTCTCGGGCAGTTGTCCGAGACGTGGGGGGGAGGCCGATACCGGCACGAGATGACAACAGCATAAAAGGTCAGAATCGACAGGGACCGGGAGCATGTAATAAGCATACATCAAAGTATTACATTTTTGTACAAGACAAAAAAAGATCATGCCTCAAACGTACAACATTCTCGTCCTCCCGGGCGACGGCATCGGGCCCGAGGTGATGGCCGAAGCCCTGAAGGTGCTCAACGTCTTCAACACGCCCGAGCGGCAGTTCAAGACAACCACCGAGCTGATCGGCGGGTGCAGCATTGATAAGCACGGGAAGCCCGTCACGCCGGAGGTTCTACAGGCGGCGATCGACGCGGATGCCGTGCTATTCGGTGCTGCTGGTGGGCCCAAGTGGGATAAGCAGCGCCGGGGGCTGGATGGACCCGAGGGTGGGCTACTCCAAGTACGTCGCGCGATGCAGATTTATGCGAATCTGAGACCGTGCTCGGCGGATTCACCTAGTCCCAATATTGCGAGGGAGTTTAGCCCGTTCCGGGAGGAGGTTATTCGGGATGTGGACTTTGTGGTGTTGAGGGAGAATTGTGGCGGCGCGTATTTTGGGAAGAAGATTGAGAATGATGACTACGGTCAGTTTCTTTTCCATAGAAACTCTTCTAATCAATGGATGGTATGCTGATGCTATAGAAATAGCCATGGATGAATGGGGCTATTCTGTCCCCGAAATTCAACGTATTGCTCGAATTGCTGCTCAGTTGGCTGAACGTCACGATCCCCCATGGCCGGTGATTTCTCTGGATAAAGCCAACGTGCTAGCCTCTTCGCGACTGTGGCGCAAAGTCGTCGAGGAGACGATCAAAACTGAATTCCCACATGTTGAGCTCCGCCATCAACTCGCGGATTCGGCCTCGTTACTCATGGCGATCAAGCCACGTTCGCTCAATGGAGTGATTCTGGCGGATAATACTTTTGGTGACATGGTATCTGATCAGGCAGGGTCGATCGTCGGCACTCTTGGTGTGCTGCCATCGGCGAGCTTGAACGGTTTGCCAGGCGAGAAGCAGCCTGAGGGCAAACATCATGCTTTGTATGAGCCTACACATGGCTCCGCTCCGGAGTATGTTTTCCGTTACCACCATAAGTTGTGAGCGTAACTGATGAAGTGATTGTTTAGTATTGCTGGTAAAGGCATCGCCAACCCTGTTGCAATGATCCTCTGCGTGGCTCTCATGTTCCGATATTCCTTCAACATGGAGGCAGAGGCTCGCCAAATCGAGGCCGCTGTGCGGAAGGTGCTAGATGCTGGCATTCGAACTGGTGATCTGGGCGGCAAGGCAACTACAAGTGAGGTTGGTGATGCTATTGTTGCCGCACTGAAGGCATGATAAAGCTGGATTTGATCAATTCATTTATCGCTTTGTATGCATATAATAGTATGAAGAAACTAGATTGATGGATGCCTGTGTGATTTACACCGTGTTTGCCATACACATGCCAGATCTTTGTTTTAGAGGTGCATTTATAGGAGGCCGGTCTCCTACCTATGTCGTTCTTCTTATCCAACATCGACTAAGAATTTCGAGGAAGTTGATATCTCACTAATTCACCACAATAATGGTAACGCCATCAAACTCTCCAGACCTGCAGCCCGGCTACAGCGTGCTCCGACTAGAAGGAATCGAGCGGCTCTCATCCACACAAAAGAGACAACTCATCGAATCCATAGCATGGGACTTGAAGTCCGTCATCATCGCTCTGAGCCGATACACTCAGGCTGGCATCCTACGAGGCAGCCACACATCCTCCATCGATAATATACTCCGCACGGTAGCTGATGTCGACGATCAATATCGCCAATCCCTAGAAGGGGAGCTCAAAGCTCAGAAACGGATTGTTGTAAAGCTGAGACGGGAACGACGGCGTTTGCGGAGGAGGTTATTATCCAATCGGGAGGGCACAAAGAAGCTACTGGAAATGGCAGCTGTGGCGATCAGACAGCTTGTCAGCGACCTGGCTAGGGCGAGGATTCGCCTAGCGTCTATGGAGGTACAAGCACGGTTCGGTTGGGAGGGGGCGCCTGGGGCTCGGCGAGAGGTAATTGATACTGAAACGCCGTATGATGGTTTTGACGGACGGGACGGTTCCTCAATGAATGGCGGTGTGGATAATTCTGCAAATGGTGGGCTCTCCGCACGTTGAAAGATGTAGAGTCAGAAGGAAAATAAGAACAGGAGAGGAGCGAGCAATGACTCATTGCAATTGTGCAGCTGTTAGAGGGTTTTATTCATTCAAATCCCGAAATTCCTCAACCCAGAAAGCCAGTCCTAGTATATACTGTGTGCCGTAACTCCGTCCTATCTATTCTGATATGGATTAGACTCCATCCTTCAAGAGGATCCTTGCTTTCATCCACTTTAAACCTCCCTGCCTGCATCTGCTTGTCGATTATTAGGTCTGATAATCTCAGGTTGAATAGTGGCGGCATGGATTCCATAGGCCTGGAAGCATTCGTTGATCGTCTTTGTGACCTTGGCCAAATCCACAACGCTGGAATCTTCGGGAGGTACATGGACGACATGTACGGATGCAAGCGACTTATGCTGAGACAGTCGCCAAATGTGCAGATCATGTACCGCTGAGACTCCGGGGATCATCTCAAGATCGCTCTTGACATCGTCAACGTCGATGTGTGGGGGAACAGATTCAAGAAGGACATAGCCGGCATTCCTGACTGCTCCGGCGTCAGATCAATCAACTAGCATGTCGGAATTGATGCTAGACTGTACCTAAAGGCAAAGCGGACACAAAGATCATCAGGGCGATGGCCACACTAACGGCAGGGTCCGCATAGTATCGCCCCTCGTGTTTCGCCAGCCAAATCACCAATGCGGAGATTATCACCCCAATGTTGTTCAAAGCATCCCCAAGCACATGGAGAAAAACCCCCAGCATACCCAGATCATGTTGCGGGCGTTTGACGATCAGGCTATGGTGGTGTCGGTGGTCCAGGTGTGCAATAAGGGTCGCCTACATGTGTCAGTCAGCTACTTCGAATCGACATGAGATGCGGGACTGTGATACCTCGGCTGAAGCGGTCTCATCGACCGCATTCGGTATGCACAACGTGCTCTGGCTAGTGTTTTTCTCAGGATCCTCGGCATGATGATGATGCTCTAACCTGGTTAGCCTAGCGTCGTTGCAAGAGTGTGTAACCAACCATGAATCAATAATGCACTGACGAAATTCAATGCGAGCCCACAACAAGCGACTATGAGCACCAGCTTGGGATTCTCGACATCTGAATATTACCAATTAATTCATGTTGTTCGCCACAGATTGAGACTGATAAGTCGTACGATCAAGGAAGATGAATTTCTCAATTGATTGAAGGCAGATCCCGATTCCGAGCGCCAAAAGGAAGACACCATTAAAGAAAGAACCGAGGACTTCGGCACGCTGCCAGCCAAAGGACAAGTTCTTTGGCGAGGGGGAGTCGCTCCGTGAAATCTAAACCGTTGAGTCAGTTATGCCGGATTACTCATGGCAGTTAGATAGTACCCTCAAAGCAATTAGTGCGATAACAAACGCGATGAGGTCGTTCAGCTATCATTACTCGAATGTCAATTGTGACTCGATGTGAGAAGGCACGGAGAAGGCAGTACGTAATGAAAGGCATCAGCCACAAGCGCCAGCGAATGCGTGTAGAAACCAACTGGGAAAAAAGAGTCAGCTTTGATAGTCCACATCAATATGGGCTTGTATATTTACTAACCAGAAATTTCGACAAAGAAAAATGACATTGTAATAGCAATCACCAGTGCCAGGCGCGTGACGCGAGACAGACGGAGAGCCATTTCGAGAGTATAGTGAAATGGGGACTCCAATGATCAGGAACAGGAAGTTCATTAGACGACTTGAGATACAGGATATTGACCATCATTTTGAATGGTGTGGAATTTCAATGAAGACAAGAATACTTTTGGTAGCACGACCCGCTCATCATTCATTTCAGCTATGAACTATACGTAGTACCAATGTGCAAAGACAAAGCGAATGGAGTCACATTGAAGGGATCTTCAGTGCATCGCATTAGCGGCCCCATAAGCACAGAGTACCTATGGCTGTACAACTCTCATTTTTTACCTAGAACCGAAGAAAGGCTTATCTGGAGGACTTAAATTCGAGATTGAGGTAACTTTTTGCCAACTGTTTTGATTGTTCTAATAGAATCGTAGTTCAGTGTGCGCCACGTAGTCAAGCTAAATACGAGATCCACCGCTTGAGACAAGGTCGAACCCTAATCTCGGGAGAACAAAACATAATCGAAACCTTCTAGTAAGATACCAATTTTGGAGGAAAAGAAAAGTTTCCCAGACTAAAAATTCGCCTCTGCGCCAAATTCTTGCTGAAGTTTTTTGTCTCTCCCTCGTAACTATTCTTTTTTTTTTCTTGTCAGGAAGATTTTCAGCTGCTTATGTGTCCAATGATTTCTCTCAGAAGAAAAAGTATAACCAAGTGAAAATCTTGGAAGCGTCCAGTCAAGAACCGTGGTTATATATGCTGCTCAAAAATGGTAAACAAACGGGAAGGGCTGGACAGAGCACATATATGCTAGAAAGTACCTCTAGCCCACGTCGATTCCATAACCTCGGATAGCAGCGGCAAATCGCGTTTGCTTAATAGCGCCAATCTCCCTTCAATTCTTGGAACGTCCATGAAGTCTGTTCGAACCTGAGCGTATTCGGATTGCTCCAGTTCGTAGAAAGCCTTGTTTGTGAGCCAGTAAGGAGGACTCTTCTCCATTGGCATTGAGCAGGCCCACTCTAGGACCACGAAACAGGTAAGATTCCAATCCGAATTAATGAGTATATTGCTTTGATGCTTTTTTTATAATAGGGAAATGGCCGTCGTCGGAACTCCTCTCGGAAGAATAATTTGGATACCGTTCGCATGGCTGATCGATCAGACAGCTGCCCAACACAATCGCTAAGGCCATTTACCACGTTCAGCTCATAGTGAAAGTGATTACTGTGTAATATTAGCACATGCACAATGAATGGGTCGACAGTTGAGTATGTGAAGTGGCGATGGATGCTTGTTGGTATGTTCGCTCTCCAGCTCGTATATTCGACGATAATTGGCCATTTCTCAACACCAAAATCCTTCGTTGTCGATGGCAAACGAGCTAATTGTAGGAATCGAACTTGGCTAATATTCAACATAGTTGGAACAAGGCTCTGGAAGACATTTGCGCGGCATCGAATGTCATATTGATCATCTACTTGCGTGCTTGAAAGCATGTGTCCCCGACTTGCTTCGATGTACTCGCGAAGCAAGTAGCCGGAGTTTACTGCATGCTCGCATGGGTACCATACGAAGGACGTGTCTAGATGGAGTTGGATGCCCCAGCAATGACAGGATTCGCCAGCGAAACGAATAATCCACTGCTTCAGAGGAGGTAGATCCTCCACGCAGGTAACTTGAGATTTATCAGCCGCGTTATGAAAAGAATGCGGGGATTTCCATACAGGTTTGCGAGTTGAGAGCCAAAGTTATACAATTTGCGAATTGGCAATTCCGGTAGTTCTCTTGAAGCCATGCGTAGGTTCCTACCTCGCGTTTAACCCTTTCATCTCCATTGCCCAGCAGATATTCCCCGCCAACCTTGCAAGGCAGCAGCAACCAAAGAATCACACGCTTTTTGGTCTCGTTCCTCACTAGCGCAGGAATGCAACATCAATGCGCTCATAAAGCGAATCGTAGCCATCTGCTACATGACATCTATAGCCGAGTTCAGACTAAGATGATGCGCGGCGATTTTTTTTTTTTTTTGATCCAGTCTTGTGATTGTTGAAAAGGTAGAAAAACGAATCTGTTTGTTATAGTACGGACTAAGACAGTTGATGTTCAAGTTGAGCTGAGTACTATCTCATCCCTGAATGGAAGTGGCCGGCAAGCTAACTTGCCCCGCCAATCAGAGTGCGATGATAGGTCCACTACCGGGTGATCTGAGGCTAACCACAGTTGCTCCACGAGTTTATTTCGACTTTGGCGGCCCATCCGTTTCTCTCTTACGCGCCATAGCGACCTTAATTAGAAGCCGACAAAAAGTCATATGCAGCCAATACGGATATATCTCGAGTGCTTGGGACCAATAACTAGGCAACGTACATGCCAGGAATCTCGATCTGTGTCATGTACATCCTGATTTTAGGCTGAGATTGGAAAGGTAATAGTATGGACAAAGAGATGTAGCAATTCCTGCTGCTTTGGAATGAATCAGGAGTAAGGCCATGCAGTTATCGATCGCCTTTGAACATCCGAGTCTTTCCTGCAAAAACATTATTATCAGACTAGCCGTACACACGAAGCAGGTGTGTCCCTCCGCTGCGGAACTTAACATAGTCTAGTAGCCGTATCTAGAATCTCAAAGCAGTTCTTTTCTGGATCAACTTTGTCTCGTTTGTCGATCAGCTTCGTTCGGCCATACTAATTCTTACTAGCCAATGAGACACTGGAGCATCACTGGTACCCGGCTAGGTCCAAATATCTCCAAAGTTCGGGGCCGTTCCTTTAATGTAAACACGTACCAGATATTTTTCCAAGAGGTTGGATGACCGAGTCGACGTGGGACGCCTTTGGGCGCTCTATTTGCCGAGTTGCAAGCAAGCGGGAGCAGAAAAATTAAATGGAGAATTGAGGATTCGAACCCCTACCCTCCAAATCAGGAATGATCATTTGTGAATGTTCCAGCTATGCATCATGTGTGCGCCGACTATGTACCAGGTACATGGAGATACATCCACCAGGGAAACAACAGCATTCTTCAACGGCAGAAATCTCACCATCCGCAAACTAAAGAGATTTTAAAACCTGAATAAAAAGATTCAGCAGGGCCCGAGGAATTGATCGAATATAAAAAAACGAAGAAGAAAAAAAAAAAGATCAGGAGCCGTGAAGGTGCCGTCTTGAATCTTCCTCAAGTTTGACCTGGCCAACACAACTCCCCCATCGTCAACAGGGCAACGGGGTTGAAGACTGGGAAGATCAGTCACCTACGTAGCTGGAATCACAGACCGCTACGCCATCGCCCCTAGATGGTTACCAAGAGCACCATATCTGTGATTGATAGCTGACATCGGGATTCCCAATTTGGAGGATTTGGGTTTGGTCATTTTGTTTCGTTTGTTTCGTGGGAGACATAGGGGCGTATATCAGGTAAGTGAATGATCACGGCGGGACGGTCCAAACGAAGCGAACTAAGGCGCTCAATTCGTGGACTGGTGATCTGTTCTTTCGCTTACCACGACATTTTTCAATGCCAGTTCCTCTTCCCAAATGCCACCTGAAAGGAAAGGCCTCTTCACGGAACCAAAATACCATCGTCGTCTGTGATGCGATGATGAAAATCATCAGGCCAATGCCGCAGCAGGTGGTGTTGGTCGAAGGCTCATTGTCTGAATGACCATCTTATGTACTGGAAGAGCACAAGATTCCACAGCTCACATTACTCCCGCGGCAAGCACCGTCTGCTATGATGACTGGCAATCTGGTAAATTTCGCCGTCTCCAACTGGTTGTTATTGGGACTTGGCCAGTTGACTGTCAGGGAGCCATGCGATCTGCACGTGACCACAGATTGCGAGTTCCACAGGTTTCCAAAATTGGAATAGACTCGGTTGTGGCGCGGTTTCAAAGTTTCGCGTCTAAAAATTGCCCAGTCTCAGAACTGCAGGGCAAAATGAAAAGCTCAGGAGTCAGGAGAATAGTACGGAGTACGATGATAGCCAGACGGCGTCTCGACGGCAGCACAATTTCTGATATGTCAGATGCATTCCACAATTATCCATGCAACCCAGATCCATGAAAACCCGTCTGCCAGGGCGCTGTGACTTCTGCAGATCTTCGGCAAGCAGCCTTGGTCTGACGTCAAGCTGCAACGCTCTTCTGAGAAACTGAACTAGACGACTTAGGAGTTACGATTCCCACCATGTCCGGCACGATAGATCCCTCTCCAATCGCGTCAAACTCGCTCCCAACACAGAGACAGTTCAGCCGACAAGGACAACCTCAATATACGCCATGGCGTCCGACATGTTCAGCGGGACTGTCCACAGGGAATGGTAGGCTGTCTGCCAATGGCAGTCGAACAGACGATGACTTTGGCTCGATCGATCCGTCCTTGCTCCCGGCCGGTTCGAAGTCCCTATCTGGAATCTCACTTCGCGCGTTTCTGATCGGCGTTGTGCTCGGAATATCCGCTGTTGTAGCCGTTCTTCTCAGTGCCGTTCTACACCATCCCATTTGGCGCCTCCCGTGCTTCCTAACGTCACTTTCCCTCTTCCATTTTCTCGAGTTCTACATTACCGCTCGGCACAATACACGACATGCCGACGTGTCAGCTTTCTTGCTATCGTCGAATGGCGCGGCATACAACATCGCACATGGATCGGCAATGGCCGAGTGCCTATTAACCCACTGGCTGTTTCCGAGTATCAACATCCTCGGCAAATCGAAAACCGTCTCCAATTTCACTATTCTAATTGGCCTTGCTCTGATGGGAATCGGACAAACCGTGAGAACATTAGCTATGGCACATGCCGGCTCCAATTTCAATCATACGATTCAGGTCGAGCGCAAGGAAGGACACCGGCTTGTCACTGATGGCGTCTACCGTTTTTTGCGTCATCCCAGCTACTTTGGCTTCTTCTGGTGGGGACTGGGCACCCAGCTAATGATGCAGAACGTGATCTGCTTCATCGGATATACAGTTGTCCTATGGCAGTTTTTCAGTCATCGGATACATCGTAAGTGCCTTGTACTCCTCAAGTCCGTTGATCTCAAGCTAATGCCGATTCAGGTGAGGAGCATTACCTGGTTGCGTTCTTCGGAAATCAATACATTGAGTATCGGAAGAGAACTCGAGTCGGTATCCCTTTCATTCCATGAGCGCTCTCCTGCCATGGGGACATTCAGGCAGGAATAGACTTCATCGTCGGGAGGGACGTAGCAGGATCAGCCCTTGGATGGGTCACTTGGGCCATCGAACTCCCCATGACCTCTCTCCGCTCTGACGTGCTGTGGAACGTGCAGGCTCGACAAGGTCAGGATGGTTTTACTGTTGGCAAGGAGCATGTAGTCAAAGGGATCTACGTCCAAATTCGCCTTTCGTCTCTTCCACATCAACTTGAGTGCTGAATCTGAATCTCAACTACCATCCGGACAAGAAGTCGGGGTATAAGTGTATTACCGCATAACTACTCCGTACGTCTATGTACAAAAAAACCATGACAAAATAGCAACGTTTCACAGCTTACTCTCCCGTCCGGAGTTCAATGCACCACTCATCAACGGTTCTTCGAGGTCATCACCTTGGGACTGGTCACCAAAGAGTAGCAGCTCGCGCCCACCTCGGGTACTCCACCACGTCACGCAGAAGTTCGCGCGGTCAACGTCCATCTCCCCATTGCTGAGGACATCCCAGAATCGGTCCGCGCAGACCTTCCGCATGGAGTGGTCTTGGATGGTGTTGATGAGCTGAGCCGTGAGCGGGAGCCATTCCGCGAGATCGTCGACGAGGAGGCATGGAAGGGAGTCAATGAGTGCCAGAATGAGAGCTGACTTCTCCGACACCGGTGGGGAGGCGTTCGTGTCGTCGTCGGGCGATGATGATGATTGTTGCTGTTGAATGGTGGTCGGGGGTAGGAGAGAGGAGGATGCATTCTGTGCACGCTCATGCACGAGCTCCAGGAGCGTGGATGCAAGGAGCGGGTGGCTCCGGGCGAGCGGATTGGGCGGCGTGCTAATTTTCACAAGGGACTTGAACGCTAGGCGGAACTGTCGGACAGAAAGGTTTTGGGGAAAGACCTACAGTCGTTAGGCCGACTTCAGAGGAACTTCTCTTCAGCTATACTTACCGCAAAGAGGTTATCAACGTAGAATGGTAGATATTTCACTGCGATTTCTGCGTTTTGTGGTGCGGAGAACACCGCAAGGATGACGCTATGGGCCGCCTCGAACATTTCCATCAAGTTGTTATCACCGCCAACGGCAAGGTAAGGCTGTGCAGCCGAAACAACGAGCTCCTCGTTGACGCTCGGCGGGAGCACCAAGGCCAGATGCTCGGCCATGTTCAAGAAGAACAAATCGAGATTTCGCTTCAGCGGGTGCTGAGGGATATGGCCGAGCTCGTCCGGCCGGATTGTCCTGAGAAAACTTTCTGCGAGATCGGGATACTGTGTGAGAATGTCGATGGAGACGAGCTCGACAAACACATATTGCGTTGACGAGTTAGGTCCAACGCGAGCTGAGATGAAGTAAAGGTTCCGAAGGGCGTGGAGAGCCTGCATAGCAATGAAGGGAGCGACTACGAGAGATGGTCAGACCCAGCAGTTGGAAACACAATGGAAACAACTTACCGCTGCCAGCAGCGAGCGCTCGGTCATTCAATACCCTCCCCAATACGGCGCGGAGAATGATGACTGTTGAGAACATACATGACCGGAGCAGGCGCCAAAGCTCTGGAAGGGTCGCCTTCAGAGACTCTGCATCCAAAAAGTGCCCTTCCTCTGACACATCCACCTCGGACAGTTTGCTCTGCCGCCATTGGACGAGTAGCGTTCGAGCAAAATCCGAAATGGAGTTGACGCCATCCGATACAAGAGATGGATCGCGGACATGTTCCATGGCATGTCCAATCAGTCTAGACAGCGGACCAAGGGATGCGACTAATGGGCGTGACAGCACACTTTTGATAAGATTAAACGACGTGGACTGTGATGACCATCCAAAGGTCTTGTCTTCATTTTGTCTGACGTCAGGATCCACAGCCCCGAGGAAATACCCGTGGCACAACCCCTCATTCGAGAAAAAGGTCGCATTCAACATGCACGGAAGTAGCACGTCGTAATCAATTTGCCCGCGCTCCCAGTCGGAGATCAACTCAAAAGTGTAATTGAGAACCATGGTCACTGCGTGGCCCGCGATGCCATTTAGGTCATCTTGCTCTTGCAGGACTATTTGTGTTGCCTGAACTAGGGCCGATTCCAATTTTCCGCGAAGATGGGACGGTAGGCCCTGTCGATTCTGGCTTTCAAACCCCAGCAGTATGCCACCCAAAAGTAGCAGATGGCGCCATCGCGGTGATTTCTCATCGGCACCCTTGATAACGGCTTTTACCCAGGCCTCTCGATCAAGTCCCCGTTGTCGTGTGTAAGGTACTCGTGGCTCATTCGTCGTTTCGTTCTGTATTTTGCTGATGGCTGCCGTGTTGAAGACGCTGAGAATGCGTTGACATGACCGTAGATCGGTGTCTTGATTCCATAGCGCCGGCGACGTAAGTAGTTGCGATGCCAGCAACGTGACATTGAGTGGGTTCGTCAGGATAGACAGGAAATGAATGCAGCTGGGAAGCAAGCTACAATTACGTCGCTCGTCAGCATGATAGGCAAACAGAGGCAGCACATTCCGCTTGAGAGGCCTTACGCATGGGCATCGTGAGGCCCAGCCGCTAATTGAAGCGACCGGAGAAGAGTCGCCAGCGAGCGTTCAGTCGCCATGATGAAACCCAATGGGCGTCATGGTAAAAGAACCTGGCGGATATGGACATCAGAGCACATGGAATTGGAGATGGTTTCTCCGCAGCCGAGGTTCCCAGCTCCGATGGAGAACACAAACAATGCAAACAGACCCACTGATAAGCAGCCTCGGGTTATACGTGTTAAACCTTAAAAGAGCAAGATCTTGTGATACTCGTACGCCAAACTGTAAAAAGTAATTAATAACATACATGTACGCTAAACTATGGAGGTTAGCTACTCGTTGTTCTTCATCGCCAGGTCACCTTGGAGCCCAGGGCAATCCGCTCTTGACAAGCCAGTGCTTTCGAACGGGCCATCAGATACGCAGCATGGGCAATCGGATCCCGCTCGACTACTCCGCGCCGCCGTTTCCCTCTCTGCACATCCCCGTCATCGGCGCTATCCCGAGCAACAGACAGCTCTACTACACCTCCGACATCTGGCGGTTCACGCTCTATTGGACTCTCATCATCTATGGCGGTGTTCACTTGTTGGTGGCCGTGTTTGCGGTCGCCATGCAGTGGCGGAATTGGAAATCGCTGCGGATGTTGTGGACGGTGCCTCTGGTCTATCTGACGATTTCTGGACTGGAAGCTCTCTTAGCAGGGAGCGCGACGGGCTTGCTGTGCGTGATCGGACACTTCGGGACTGGGTTGTGGAGATTCTGACTGGGTGCAGTCTGGGAGCGATTTACGAGGCAGGCAATTTTACCATGACGACCTGGATGCCTCTGGTGTGGGCTGTCATCAATATTCTGGTCGTGATCCTATCTAGTTTCCCGATGCAAGGAGCTCTATGAAATGACTTTTGCAGGTAAGTTTGATTGATTGATCCCACCCTGATGCCATAAAAGGAGATCAAGACATCACGCCGAGATGTCGTGTGCCACATACAACGCCATCCGAGTATTACCCATCCGCATTTCGCCAAAGTCAATGCTCCCTAACAGCTGGTCATAATACAGATCCACATTATGCAGCTATGCGAACGTGAAGCAAGATATATGCAAGACAGTCACCGCCGGCGGTGACCTTAGCTCTTGTTCCAAGCGCTTGGGTTGGTAAAGTTAGCTGGCAATTGTACTCCTTGGGCAAGGAGCTGCTTCTGCAGTTCTGCTAGATTCAGGCTCGGATGGAGATTTGGAGGCGTCGAGGTATTAGCAGTTGTCGGCGTCGTCGAGAAGCCAGGGAGACCTGCGCTTGCAAGCGGAAAGCCGGGATTCGATGCAGGCGATTGCCCTGTCATCAGGGAGGCTAGTTGACTAGCGTTTGCGGGCATAGATGCAGGGGCGCTAGTTTGCGGCGGTGGCTGGATGTTGCCAATACCCGGCAGCACATTCTGGCCTCCTGATCCATCGGCCGATATACCCGGCAATGGACCTTTTTGAATTCCTGGGATAGCAGCTGCGGATGCCTTTTGCTCGGCCCGCTCTTCCTCCTCGTCCTGGAGCCCTTGCTCTTCTTCCCGGGCTTGCTTCCTGGCGAATGCTCGGTTCCAGGTGCCCTGGGCTTCTGCTGCCTCTTCACCGACATGGAAGCGATCCGTCAAATACGAGGTTTCTCCGGGGCGTGCTCGGGACCAGAATCGCGTGAAGTTGTCTTTCGAGCCAGAAGCTAAGATATGCCCTAGAGGATGCCAGTCCAGAGACCAGATGGTCGAAGCATGGGCGTACTGAATGCGGTGGGCAGGATAGATCACTTGCGGTGGGGTATTGAGGGGGTCATTGCTATCATATGGAGCAATTGTAGGCACCTGCCCAGGCGGTAGATTGGGCTCATCGAGCAGATAATGATACAACGAACCATCCTCGCTGCCTGTTGAGATCAACGAGCTGTGGATGGGATGCCATGTTAATGTCGAGATGGGTTTCTCGTGGCCTCGCAGAATGCAAATATCCCGCATCATCCGTAGGTCGAATACTCGCGCCGTGCAATCTCGCGAAGACGTTGCCAAAAGATTTTGGTTAACTCGAGAAAATCGGGTCGTGGTGACGGTATTCTTGTGACTGTGCAGGGTCGTCAAGCACCGGCCGGTCCGGGGATCCCAGAACTTAACCTGATGATCTTTGGAGCCGGACACTAAGAGTCCCTTTGTCGGATGCCAATCGCAAGATTTGACATCCCAATTGTGGCCGGTCAAGACGGTGTCGCATGCACGCGCAGTGAAGTCGAAGATCTTCAGTGTGGTATCATCCGACGCGGAAAGAAATTTTGTATCGGCGGGACCCCAGGCTAAATCGCGAACGGCATCATGATGGGCTTCATCAACCGTTTCAACGTTGTTGAAATTCGGACGCCAATACTTGACATCACCTTTTTGGCCGCCTGAGATGAGCCAGTCGTGGCTATGCGACCAAGCAGCGGCGGTCACACCGGCTTGAAATTGATCATAATGCGCCTGTAGATCGCGCATGTAAGTTTCCCAGTAAGGCTATATTTCGGAATCCATCCTGCACGTACATCCATTACAGTCTCGAAATTGAATGCTGTCCCGTTCCATAGCATGAATTCGCCCGTATGGCCTCCTGTAAGCAGTCGCCGGCCCTCTGGTGTCCATCGCACTACGGTGATTGGTCTCTTAGACTTGCCGATTGACTGATGCAAGTGTCGGACAGGGATGGTATCAGCCGGTGAGTGGATTCTGGCCAACGGGGGAAGCATCTAATAACGACAGCCAAAGTCAGAGAGGTCAACTTCGGAGATGGATCACAAAAATCCTCACATCAACAGCGTAACTCGCACTGGGCCGTTCCACCTCCATTCGGTGCGCGCCTTTCCATCTCGGCCGCCGCGTGTGCATCCATTGCACCATTGACGATCCATAATCGGTAACTGGTCCTAAGAGAGTTAGTTGTCAGCCTCTGACTGCCCGTGCTGACGCGCGAACATACTTGGTCTTCGAGGAAGAACAATGCCCGCTGCTTCGTATGTTCTTGATGGGCGCGCGGTATATTGGCCCTCGGCGGGCGGCTGCTCGTCGAAGCTAGCCATGAGCCTGGCTGGAAGTGGGCGCGAAAATATGTGTCAGGGCAACACGGCTGGAGAACAACCCTAACTTCAGTCCTTGCAGGAGGCTTGCTACAAAAGAGAGTCTGACTCGGGCGCGTGCAGAATCCGTTGGTAATCGGCATTAAAGTGGTCTCTGAGCTTTTTGCTCCCTCGACCTCTAGAGAGAGCTATGTGGGCGCTGATTGGCCAGGTAAACTTAACCTAGTTATTTTGGATATCTAAACAACCAAACAACTCTTCGCAGTTATACGTAGGTCTAACCGATATCATCCGATTGTCCAGACTCTCGGTTCCAGGATTGATGAGAGGAGGCAAAAGTCAAAAAACCTGTGAGATCCTGGTAATTGTCACCTTTTCTCAATGATAATGCTTCCTCTTCCAGAAAAACCCCTCTATCTCCTGCCCCGCCGGCCATGCCGCTGATATCTTTCGAGACCCGGCCGGTTCTCCTCCTTCATTCCATTTGATCATTGCTGGTGTTGACAGCAACTCAGGCCCCTGTTCGCCAAGGGCGGTCGCTATCCACCATCGATCCCTAGCATTGATGCGACCTTGCTGCCGTCACGGTTCCTCGGATTTTTCTCGCAATTATCCTCGGCGTATCTTCAGGAGAGTAGTCGACCTGTCTGCGGCGGTACGTCCCATGTAGAAGCAAATCCTGGCCATCGCCATGGCAGCGACAAGTTCCCGTGGTCCGAGGCTTAACGGGAGCCTTTCCCGTCCTCGCAAGCACAATGGCAACAAGAGCAACGGCAAGAACAATGGCCCGCAGCAGACACGAACGAATGCCCCGGCGCCAGTCAAGCGAAGCAAATATCGTCATGTTGCTGCGTACCACTCCGAGTCGCGAGCTTCGTGCCTCAGTCGGGATTCCGGTGCAAATCCCAGTTTTCTGGGTTTTCGCAATTTGATGGTCATTGTTTTGGGTGAGCAAGACACGCGAAAGGCGGAAAGGTCAGCAAGCTGATCATGTGGCAGTTGTGATGAATCTGCGTCTGGTAGTTGAGAACTTCCTCAAGGTAAGCCGGTACAACTTGCGAATTCAACTGAATCATTTAACTAAACTGAGTTAGTATGGAGTACTTGTTTGTATCAAATGCCACGACGTGCGGAAAGATGACCTACTTCTCGGGTCCATTCTCTTCGCCCTCGTTCCCTGTCACCTATTCGTCGCATATATAATCGAGTTGGCTGCTGCCCAGCAAGCTAAGGGCGCGGTTGGACGCAAGAAGAAGGACGATTCACCCGCCGAAGCCGAGAGAGAAGACCGCGCTTTCAGGACCACCTGGCGTTGGATTGCTTTTGCACATACGGTCAATGCCACGCTCTGTCTGGCAGTTACAAATTTCGTAGTCTATTACTATATTCATCATCCCGGTATCGGGACGATGTGCGAGCTTCACGCCATCATTGTCTGGCTCAAGAATTGCTCCTACGCCTTCACAAATCGAGACCTGCGACTTGCGATGCTCAACGCGTCCGAGCAATCTGGGCTGCCGGAGATCTACGCTTCATGCCCGTACCCGCAGAACGTCACCATTGGGAATTTGACATATTTTTGGCTAGCGCCAACACTCGTCTACCAACCGGTATATCCGCGCAGTCCAAGCATTCGTTGGGGGTTCGTGGGAAAGCGTGCGCTGGAATTTGTCGTGCTGTCCGTCTTTATCTGGCTCATGTCCGCGCAGTACGCTGCTCCGGTGCTGCGAAATTCGCTTGACAAGATTGCAGTCTTGGACGTGACGTCGATCGTGGAGCGCATCATGAAGTTGTCGACCATCTCGCTTGTGATCTGGCTTGCGGGCTTCTATGCATTCTTCCAGTCATTCCTCAATGGACTAGCCGAAGTCATGCGATTTGGAGACCGCGAGTTCTACTCGGATTGGTGGAATAGCTGGAGCGTCGGGATGTACTGGCGATCATGGAACAAGCCGGTGTATCTGTTCATGAAGAGGCACATCTACTCACCACTAGTGGGCCGAGGCTGGAGCCAATTCTCTGCCAGCTTCATGGTGTTTCTTTTTTCTGCCGTTCTACATGAACTCCTCGTGGGAATTCCAACACACAATCTCATCGGTATGTTTGGATCTGATCTTCCAAAACCCTTCCTTTTGCTAACGACTTGCAGGGGTAGCGTTTGCCGGCATGATGCTCCAGCTTCCGCTCATCGCAGCCACCCTTCCCCTCGAGCGGATGACCGATATTTCCACTCGCATTATCGGAAACTCGGTGTTCTGGATCAGTTTCTGTCTAGTCGGGCAGCCTCTCGGTGCTTTGCTGTACTTTTTCGCCTGGCAGGCTAAGTATGGGAGCGTGAGTAAAACGCCGGCAAGATGAATGAGATTTGCTGCCTGGTCCCATGCACATATCTGCGATTCATGATCTACTCCCTGTATGTCGGAGGAATGATGTGCCATGCTAGGTTCCATGTGATCACATCGGACCAAGGCAACAGTGTCAGATTTAATCCAAGAACACAGCTAGTTAAAAGACATCTCAAGTAGAAAACGATCAATTCATTCTCGGTAATTGGTTTTAGAGTAGGATCAGATTGCGAATCCAGTGTAGCCTACGCTTGCCGCGCGAAAGTTCGGAGAAGCTCTGACGATCGTCGAGTTTTGATGCAACTCGGAGCAACTCTCATCCGACGGAGTAGAACAATGCCCCATTGGTGGAGCGGCTCATGGTACTTCTCCAACATACGTTGACAGACAGGCTCAAAGAAAAAAGCAGAAAGGTTTCGATAATGAGTCCTGGAAACACGTAAGCCGGTGATGACTGAAATAAATTATGCCTGCAATGCGTAAGGGTTATGCAGTATGAATGAAGCATCAAGTTACTCAATGGTGCACGGATTTATCGGCAAATCCATGTGGCACCCCGGAAGTGAACTTCCATGTGGGAAAATGGAACAGCGTGAATGAGTGTCACTCGTAAGCAAAAAGGGGGGGAATTCCATTGAGTTCTCTTCGACTCCTTCACCTAGGCTACTATATTATGTCTCAGGATTAAGACTTTAAATTGCCCTCACTGACCCAATTGATCGAACCTGAGCAGGATCGTTGTAGAGAGCTGTATTGACTTCAGAAACGGTCAAATTTCAAAGCAACTCGAGTCAACATGGTCCCAATCACCGTTCCGGACAACTACTGGTAAGTGTTATGGGCTTATGCTTTGGGCAATTTCAAGTTACTGATTCACATCACAGGCTGCCGCTGGCCGTCGGCCTCGGCGCCATGCCGCTGCTGGCTACTGTCCATGGCACCATTGTAGGACGCCTCCGCAAGCCCGCCAAGGTGCCTTATCCTCACTGCTACGCGACGCCAGAACAATGCAAGAACAATGTATGTCATTCCCATCTTGTCCCCAGATTGGCCGGTACATCGAGTTCGCGAGGAGCACACAAGCTGATCATGTCCGGTGTTTAAATCAAACAGCCTAAAGCAGAGCAATTCAACTGCGCCCAACGCGCCCATGCCAATTATCTCGAGAATTTCCCCCAGACGATGCTTTACACCCTCGTCGCTGGTCTGAGGTGGCCGGTGGCTTCCGCTGTTCTGGGAGGCGCCTGGGTCATTTGCCGGATCCTGTTCCTGCAGGGATATGTGTATTCTGGCATTCCGGAAGGTAAAGGTCGTTACCGGGGCGGTTTGTTCTGGCTCCTCCAAGGTGGACTGTGGGCGATGGCGGCTTTCGGTGTGGGATTGAGCTTGACAAACTCTTGAATCCTGGCACGGTACAGTAACGCGGCGAAATCGATGTCGGAAAGTTCGAAAGTTTGAATTTATAGTCCGTACCTGAGCTTTAGAATTACATGAAGTTTGAATACTTTTTCGTTAATTGGTCACTTTGTTGGACGCAAGCTCGATGGCGTCATGGCTTCAGGTCATGACGAGGTAGCGAGCACCTTGCAAGCCAAGCTCGGAGACCCCCAACGCTGCGGCGAAAAATTGAAGATCCCTAATCCCACCCCGCCATGCCATCATAATTCCCCCCGCAAATCACCATGTCGTCCAACTCACGACTGCCGTACGGCGCCCGCGCCCAAAAACACCCCAATGCGCTCGTGCGCAAGTTGTTTGAAATCGCAGAAGCAAAGAAAACTAATGTTGTCGTCTCCGCGGACGTGACGACAACAAAAGAGCTTCTTGATCTGGCAGATCGTATGCACACAGATTCCTGCTTTCGTACAATGTGGACGTTTTGACAAACCTTTTCAATTTTTTCAATTACAGGTCTCGGCCCCTACATCGCCGTGATCAAGACCCATATTGATATTCTGTCCGACTTCAGCCAAGAGACGATAACCGGACTCAAGCAACTCGCCGAAAAGCACAACTTTCTAATCTTCGAAGACCGAAAGTTCGTCGACATCGGAAATACGGTGCAGAAGCAATACCATGGCGGCGTTTTGCGGATCGCAGAATGGGCTCATATCGTCAATTGCAGTATCTTGCCGGGAGAAGGGATTGTTGAGGCACTGGAACAGACAGTCAAGGCCAAGGATTTCCCCTACGGATCGGAGCGAGGCCTCCTTATCCTCGCGGAGATGACGTCCAAGGGCTCATTGGCGACGGGCCCCTACACGGTTTCGTCGGTGGAGATTGCGCGTCGACACAGGGATTTTGTCGTTGGCTTCGTGAGCACACGCGCTTTGACCGACGTGCAGTCAGCAGAAGTTCCCCGGTCCGAAGATGAAGATTTTGTTGTCTTCACGACGGGGGTGAATCTCTCTTCAAAGGGAGATAAGCTGGGTCAGCAGTACCAGACACCGCAGTCTGCTATCAGCCGTGGTGCGGACTTCATCATAGCAGGCCGAGGTATCTACGCGGCGGCTGATCCAGTCGAAGCGGCCAAGCAGTATCAGCAGCAAGGCTGGGAAGCTTATCAGGCACGTTTGGTGCAATAGCGCTGGGACTGGCTAGAGCAAAGTAGCTGTCGACAGATGACTCCGGCCGGTTCAATCAATCAAGACAGCCATCGTTATTTGATAGGAAATGTGGCCCCGTCTCCCTCTAAGAATATAAAGTATTCTATGACAGCAAAATATATGCAGTAAGTACTGATTGACTATAGTATTGTCCATTCAGATTTCATCCCGGTCAATTCTCGGGACGCTGGCCGTAAACGACATAGCTGCGGATGTCGTTCGTGGTTAGTTTGATATTGAATCTGGCGCCGCTCAAAGCTACGAGAATACTCACAAGTCGTAGATCGAGTGGATTTTGCGATTCCGGCTGTCAGCCCGAGCCTGGCTGGCAAGGACAATGACCTCCTCCTTGGTCCAATTCTTGAATCGCGTTAGAGCGGCTAACGCGGCGCCCTCGTAGCCAGCTTCGGCCTGAGCCCGCATCCAGGTGCCGACTTTCTTCTATGCAGAGAGTCAGTACTGAACTGTAATTTAATTTACTGTTTTATATATGAGGAAAAAACTGACCAAATGGCGATCCTTCGGCCAGACACCAAGGGGAACGGCGAACTTCTCCACGTGAACGTTCACGAAGCCAGCGTCCTCGAACCACTGCTCCAGCTTGGGCCCAGGACGAGCTTCGTAACCGGCCTCCTCAAATGC
Organism: Thermomyces lanuginosus; assembly: GCF_041956635.1. Lineage (NCBI taxonomy): Eukaryota > Fungi > Ascomycota > Eurotiomycetes > Eurotiales > Trichocomaceae > Thermomyces > Thermomyces lanuginosus. Next base: position 371,485 of record NW_027192369.1, on the reverse strand, counting down.
ACCATAGACCTCACTGAAATACTTTTGGAGCCCGGTGTCTTCGAGACTGCCGTCTTGCGAGTAGGGGTAGCCGTCCCAGTCCTGAAACTCAACCCAGCCTCCGGGCTTGATTGATCTGATTTCGTTCGAGTGTCAGTAAAGGCCAATAAGGAGAACAAGGAAACGTTCCGATGCCCTACCGATAACATTGTTTGATTAGCTTTTCAAAGTCCTTGATGGAGCAGAGCAGGTTTCGCGCATGAATAAAGTCAAATGGATGTTTTTCATACGCCCACTCCGACTCAATGTCGTCCACTAGGAACTTCAAGTTCGGAGGAACTCTGCCAAACCTCTCGTCAATCGAGCGACATTAATGCAAATTATCAACTTATACTGACAGAGTCGGCTGAATCGGGCTCAAGTCACACCCTATCACCTGGAACAAACAGATCCGGCCTCAGCATGCTGTTGTCTAGAATCGTTCCCAATGTCATTCTCTACCTCTGCCTCCGGATGTTGGTCCGCTACGTTGAATCAGTACCGGTACCCTGCGTCGGCTAACTCCAGCAAACATGCTTACCAAAATCGATGGCCCAGATACCTGTCCCCGTCCCCAGGTCGATCACTCGCTGCGGATTCTTGATCGGGGCTAGATATAATTTCCGTTGCAGCATCAGGAGGCACAGCTCATGTGTCATGTCCAGGCGGTCGTTTTCTGATTCATCGTTGGGCAGCAGGTATGCTGGGAAGAAAGCAACGATCAGTTTAAACCCTTTAGGTAGCCTCACAGGAAATGGCCAGCACCTACACCCATCGCGGAATTTATGGTACCGACGGCCATTCTCATGTCGGTATTCAAGCACCGACGATCTCAACGACGCGCTGTACGACGATCTTTATGTCCGAGAATACTATGCATGAGCAGTCCTTTGAGATCCGGTGTGCCATAGCATCATTTCACGTACAGTTCATCGCCATAAGAGGAGTCGTTCTCATACTATGAGACTCAAGTAAGCAGCGCGCTCTGATGCACCGCAATGGAGGGATAGGTATCATACAGAGTTGTCCACTTCAACGTTAGCCGGGATGTTGTTGGTAGTGGCGGTTATCTGTTCCAGAGCGGACGTTTCTGTCATGGTGGAATAATCCTCCGTTGAGTTCTGGAAAATTGAGAATTGACTGATCACAGTTCAACGACCCTAAACGTGTAGTTATGGAGTAGGTGTGTGAACGTTTCGAACGGCACCCAAGAGCTGGCCACAACATCCACCAAGAACGTTTTAATATCCTGCTTCTCTGTGACCAGAGCCCGGCACCCTGCGGGGTCGGTACGATGAAAGTTAACTATCACACACGACTTGACAAGGGTCAAGATCTTGGTCCTCCAACGGCGTTGCTGCACTTATGCCAAAGCGGTAACAGAGGCGACCGCCTCTTTGCGGATTAGGGTAGGGCACATACTGACATACTTTCGTGAGGCTGAGCAACAGAGCCCTTATCCGTTTCTAGATCTGGGATATTCAACGCTGTGAATATCATGCATTCGAAGCATTCAGCTAAATCTCAGTTAAACTGGCCACAGTTTATGTCTATAACGGGCAAAATTTGTGCATATTTGGTCACTGGCATAATTACACAAAGGAGATTCTACTACATAATTGCATTCATTCCTTGGCCGAGAAATTGAATTCCTCCTTAGAATTTCAGAATCGAATCCATTAGCTACGGTTCAGGGCATTTAAATTAATCGAAATCTGGAGTTCGCGGTCTATTTAATATGTTATCCATACCAGGCCCCATCATCAAGGCGCTGGCCGCGAACGTCAGAGCTGCCGGTCTCATTAGCTGTTAGCTTTCTCATCAAATAGTCAAGAAATGGTGGTAATGCTTGATAACATACTCCAAAGTCATACATCGCGTGAATTCTACGATTCCAGCCTCGGTATGGGCCTGGCTGGCAAGAATTATGGCTTCCTCCTCGCTCCACTGTTTGTACCGCTTCAGAGCGGCCAAGGGTCCGCCCTCGGAGGCTGCTTCGGCCTGGGCTTGGAGCAAACCACTGACATTCGTCTGTACGAAGAGGACAGAGATCATTTCGTAGTACTGCTTGCGGATAGGAGGAAACAAACTAGACGGAGGTCTTTGGCCAGACGCCGTAAAGAACGACAAAATTCTCCACACGGATGTCCACAAAGCCGGCGTTTTTGAACCACTGCACCATCTTGATTCCTAGATGGACTTCATAGCTCTGGCCTTTTTGGACGCGCCATACACTTCGTCGATGTACTTTCGGAGCCCGGAGCCGTCGAGACTGCTGTCTTCCAGTAGAGGTAGCCTTCCCAGTCTTGGTATTCAACCCAGCCGCAGGGCTCGACTGACTATTTTTCATCGGTGAAGGAAAAAAAAAAAAAAAAAAAAAAAGAAAAAAAAAAAAAGGGGACAAAGTTCCGTTGGCATAACAATGGCACAGGTTGATTATCTTTCCAAAGTCTCTGATCAATCAGAATAGGTACCTATATAGGTATCGCGCGTGAATAAATCCAAATAGGTGCTTTTCATACGCCACTTCGGACTCGATGTCTTCTACGAGGCACTTCACGTTGGGAGAAGCTTTGTCAAAGCCCGCCAGTCGAGCGTCATGACTACGGGTTCCTTGGTCGAACTAACAATTGATTGGGTACGGCTCAAGCCACGCCGATCACCTGGTACCGCAAGGAGGACATCGTACCGAGGTATCCACTTCAACGTTCGATAGGGTATCGTTAGTAGTGGCGGTTATCTGCGTTTCTAAGTAGACGCTTCTGTCATGGTGGGATAGCTCTCCGTTGAGCTTTCGGAAAATTGACAGTTGACAGATCACAAGTTCAACAACCCAAAATGCATGGAGTACGGAATACTCGATTGTGTGCAGGATTGTTCTCGAACGGTACCCAAGATCTGGTCGCAATACCCAACAAGGGCCCTTACGCACCTTGCTTCTCCGTGACGAGTGTTCGGCACCCAGGCTCGGCATTGATAAAGTGATATGCATAATGAGGACAAGGATCAAGATCTTCACTTCTCCAATGGAGTTGCCGCGCCTCTACAAAAGCGGTACCAAATGCGAGGGCCTTTTAAGGCGCATGGTGACAAGGGTGTCTTTCTCATCTTGAGTCTGGCAATCGGGGGCCCCTGTCCAGGTCAAAGTCTGCGAGATCCAACGTGCGTGAGTCATCAGTAAACTGACGATGACTTTACGTGTTGTGATTGAGTTGCGCATAGTCAATCGCCAAGATAGTAGCCAGAGGAAATTCTACATTGAAAACCATATCCTCCGTTCGGCGTCGCCTTCAAGGACTACAACCAGTTGGCCACAAAGTCTTCGATTCTGATAGGTCAGATGGAGGGATGCCTACTCCATACATCACCTACAAGAAAAGAATTCTCTATACATAAGCTTAACACAGGGGAAGTAGTGCCAATTACTTTCCAAATTATTCTGTACTCCGAACGGAGTACCTTATCTACCCCCAGGTTAGGTATTTAACCTACCTCCGTAGTGTCTACTGGATTAATCCAAAACAAGTTAGATCTGTTCATTAGTGTCTTGGCATCTGGAGATTCTCCGCCCTCCAATCAGGATTCTTGGCTGCAGGTCTCTCCTCTCCAGGTCCAATATGGTCTAAGCTTCACACAAGATCCGCAAGCCGACGGGTAGTAGCCGAACCGGAACCGGTCTTTGGCCTTAGTTGGGGATGACCGAGGTTCATCTGCGATGGAAGGGAATGACCCTTCACCTGAGTTTGCTTGTGATAACATCACAGAAACGTCTCGTAGTGAGTTAAAACTTCATTATGGCAAGTTCGATTGATATGCGACGATACGAACCAATCTGTCGTAATCTTTGCTCCAAACGGCATTGCAGATAGTAATCTCCAAGACCGAGATTTTCATTAGCCATCTTGGTGATGAAATATCGATTCGTTGGCCGACTCGGCCGATTTAAACTCATTCTGGTGCCAATGAAGCTCTCTTGCGCAATTTCCGAGCTCGAGTTCGCAATCATTCCCTGGGTGACACTAGCACCTGCGATAAAATCGCAAACGGACTAATGAATTTCGATCGAAATGACATGGTCTCTTGACCCCTCACACCTCGTACTGCATCCTCCAATCTAATGCGATCGTCATGTTGAAACGGAGACTTGTTGGAGGGAGGTAACAACAGCTCCGCTTGAGATCGAAGATTGGTATCCTTGAAAGGAAAGGAACAAACAGTTCCCCTCCCGTTGACCGTTGGTTAACGCGATAAGATCTCCAATGGGAAGGCCCTCTTATCTTCGATCTCCACACTCGAGCACAACGTTATCATCGGTTCCTACCATATATAAGAACTCGGAAAGGGACGATGCTTTGAGTTTTCCCGTCATTGAGTTCTGCCCTTCGGCTGCCATTGTCGTCGAACTGGGGATTCATCATCGCCATGACTTCGACAGAAGAGAAAACGGTTCCGCCTGTCGCGGACCCGGAAAAGGATGCCGCGGTCGGCGCTGATCCGAAGATAGTCGAGCATTCGCACGATGCAGATGAAGCTCTGAAGGCTGTCTTGGAAGCGGGAGGGCAACAGATCACGATCGATGAGGAGACAAACCGCAGGTTGCTGAGGACCATTGACTGGCATTTGATGCCACTCATGTGCCTTGTGTACATGATGAACTATCTCGATAGTACGGTACTTGTTATCGAAAGTGGGATGGTCCTGTATTGATGGAGGTATAGAAACGACCTTGTCCTACGCCAGCGTTATGGGGCTGAAAGAAGATCTCCACCTCGTGGGCGACAATTATCAATGGCTTGGAAGTCTGTTCTATTTCGGTAAGGATTCCCACCTAACAATCTCCCTCATTATTATTTTTGACTAAGAAGTCCGAAGGGTATTTGGCCTGGGAGTATCCTACCGGGCAGTTGCTTCAGCGGCTGCCACTCGGCAAGTATTCGGCCATTTGGATCATCATTTGGGGGACAGTTCTCTCCTGTTTTGCGGCCGTTCACAATTTCAGCGGCGCCGTAGCTATTCGATTTATGCTGGGAGTGTCAGAGGCAGCAGTTACTCCAGGATTTGCCTTGCTGACCTCACAGGTGAGCCCTTACTTGCTGCTGCATTCAGATGGTAGATACAATGCTGATTACAAGCCAGTGGTGGACCAAGCGTGAACAAGGCAGTCGAACGAACATCTGGTTTAGTTTCAACGGTACAGCTCAGATTTTAGGAGGTCTGATTGCATATGGGATTGCGGTAGGCAGCCGCAAGCACGGATCCTTAATCGAACCGTGGAAGGTTGTCTTCCTGGCGAACGGTCTTTTCACTATCGCACTGGGTGTGCTCTTCCTTTTTTACATTCCGGACAACCAGCTCAATGCACGATGGCTATCCAAGGAGGACCGTATCAAGGCCGTGGAGAGAGTTCGCGTCAACCAACAGGGAATCGGCAACAAGAGCTTCAAATGGTATCAGTTCAAAGAGGCATTGACTGATCCAATGACATGGGCCTTTGTGGGGTATTCGGTGTTCTCTCAAATTCCCAACGGTGGCGTTAGCAACTTTTTCAGTCAACTGGTCAGTACTTGTGTGGATACCTTGTCAGTTGCCGAATACCAGCATATTGACAAAATGTGCAGATTGTGGGCTTCGGCTACACGGCGGAGCAGAGCCTTCTCTACGGAACTCCAGGAGGCGCCGTAGAAATCGTCGCGCTGATTCTAAGCGGATTCCTAGGAGACTACTATGGCCAGCGTCTGCTGTTCAGCAGCGGCGGAGTGATAGCGGCCCTTGTGGGAATGATTCTCATCATTGCGCTCCCTGTGGACAACAACGTCGGGCGTTTGATCGGGTACTACTTGTTCCCTGCATGTGCAACGTCATTCGTAGCGTTGCTGTCCATGATCTCAACGAATGTCGCCGGATACACAAAGAAGACGACCGTGGCAGCGCTGTACCTCATTGGGTATTGTGTTGGCAATCTCATCGGTATGGGTTCCAGCCGCTCTGTGGACCATGGCAGAATGCTGATTCTGAGCAGGACCACACACTTTTCGACCCGAAGATGCGCCACGGTACGTGCCGGCTGAAATTGTCATCGTGGTCTGCTTTGGAGTGTGTTTGGCGGATTTAGCCCTTATCTGGTGGTGGTACAAGCGCGAAAATCAACGGAAGGCGAGAATTCGAGCACAGCCCGGCTACGTAAAGCTGGAAAATCAGGAGTAAGTTGCTGACATGAACGCCACAAGAATGAATTGCGATTGACTGGAGCAGGTTCTTGGACTTGACGGATCGGGAGAATCACGAGTTTGTGTATTCCCTTTGAGCATATACGGCGCATGATACACGAATAGAGATGTTCATCAACGTGGTTCAATACAAATAGTGCTTGATCATGTTTGATCGATTATCTATTCACTGATATGGAAGATACGTAAGATCGGATGAAAAGCGCGTTGAGCCTCGTTGCCTGAGATGTAGACCATGGCCGCTAAAATTCTGGGTGGAAACGGACGTTGAGAAATATCAATAGCTATTGAAAGAAAGCATAAATCTCTGTTGCATGTAGAAGATTAGTACATGCGACCATAGGGTGTGGAAAACAGGGCTTCCCGTCCGCTCAGCCGTACTTAAGCCACACGCCGGCTGGTTAGTAGTTGGGTGGGTGACCACCACCGAATCCCAGCTGTTGCATGTTTTTTTTTCTCCTTTTTTATAGAAAAAAAAAATATATTTGGGATTTACGAAGGTTTAAAGGAGG
>NW_027192369.1:349457-364188 GCF_041956635.1 Thermomyces lanuginosus | reverse complement strand
ACTCAAGCAAGTGCGAAATAGACGTCGAAATAGACGTGTATACATACAAACGACTAAATATATGCTAAAAATATACGGCATAAAGGCAGTCTGCATCATTTACAGACGCGGCCCCTCAGGAAAGAACTCGAACACATGTCAGGGTGTGAGTGCTGAATGAACCGTTGATACAATATCCCTTTGAACTGGTCCCTTGGGGCATTTACCTATGTCATATTAACAAAGAGGTGGACGGAAACCGAGTCGGCTCGACGCGGAGCTGTTCCGTCAAGTTCAATGGGCAGTCTGGTGCAACTCTCAACATCGTATCTCAGACTGCAAATGGCACTATATGCGCCCGTCGACAGTAGATGGGTTGCAGCGTATGGAACAAAGTCCAATTCGGCCTGAGGAAAGAGAGCTTGGTTATTTTATGATTCTCTTCAAGACATACGTTACATTCTCGCGGTTCGCGTTCTTTGTACAGAAAATATTGAAAATAATAAGACTCAATTACGTAGTATTCCTACAATTTGACTCCAGATTCTAGTGCTTTGATAGAAAAGACTCCCAGACGATGCTTCTTGGGAAGTTAGGGCAATGATTTCCACGTGATTGAGAGACATCGATTGTTGCCTCAGGCATAAAAATGATCATTTCTGGTTGACCAATCCGAAGCATTGGCGGACTCACCGCCCAAATTCTAGACGGCAGAAACCTATCTCCCAGGAAAAATTCCACTTGCTTGAAATCGTCAATATCGGACTTCTCTAAACGGCCGGTACACAATCCCAAAGGGCCGTTGCTATCTGTCATCATGCGGCACCTCAAATATCACGAAAAAAAGTATAGCCCTGTCATTGCCCTCCCAGAGTCCCCCAATTTATCGAATACGTTTTTGTTCTAACAACTCGATCTCTAAACCAGACTTCTCCGCAAGGTCAATTTCACTACCTACAAATCCGACGATGGCCATCGCGAGCAAATCATCCGCGCGCGGTATTACCTGCAAGATCCGCTAGATTATCGCAAGTACAACAACCTCTGCGGCTCCCTGCGGTCGCTCGCGCATCGCCTCGCGGCCCTCGACCCCGCCGACCCCGTGCGCCGACAGCTCGAATCGGAGGTCCTGGACAAATTATGGAACATGGGGATTCTGAAGAAGAACCGCGAGCAGGGCGCGGGGTTGTCCTCCGTCGAGAGAGATGTTACCGTTTCCGCCTTCTGTAGGAGACGGCTTGGTGTGGTGATGGTGCGCATGGGGATGGTGGAGAGTGTTAAGACGGTTGGTTTTTTATCTCTCCCGCTGTTATTGGTTTAAAAAAAAGGATAAGCTGACTGGGGTGCTGCGTTTGGTATAGGCGGTCACGTTCATCGAACAGGGCCATGTTCGTGTCGGGTCGGAGGTTGTCACCGATCCCGCTTACTTGGTCACCCGGAGCATGGAGGATTACGTTACCTGGGTTGACTCGAGTAAGATCAAGCGCAGTATCATGCAGTACCGTGATAAGGTGGATGATTTCGACCTGTTGCCTTGATGTGGCTCTGAGTTCTATATACCGGTATATATATGGTGCATGGGCGGCGTTTGTGGACTTTCTTCCTAGGTTTTGTCAGGTATCATGGGTGTTTTATTGGCATGCTAAAATACAAACTGCACATGGGTATCTCAACAGCAATCAATCATAAGAATAGCTCGCCAACGCGCAACGACAGCAAACTACAAAGAGAGCAAATGAGTGCAATGTTCAGAAGCATCCCCACCTTCCCGACGCCGGCTTCGTCGATGCAGTGCTCGTCGCCTCCTTATCCGGGAGATCCATACGAAACCGTCGAACGCTCCCCTCGCGATTGGTCTTCCCTTCCTCGAAAAAAGGCGTCCGACTGTACGACGGTCGAAAACAGGGTGGAGCGATACGCCGCCACAGCCCACGGAGTCCGCGATTGGATCGATCGATTTTCTCGTACTCGCGGCGGCGCGTCGAGGGCGATGTCCAATCTATTACCGTCGCCGGCACAAACTTATACGGCATCTCGTCCGGTGCGGTCCCTGGGTCGGGTTCCGAGTGGACGATGCTTGACTGGCTTGCCATACCGTGTTTTGCGAGAAGCTCTTGATCGGACAGGTCGCCGTCATCCTGCGGTGATGCTGGACCGAACGGCGGTGACCTGTACGATCCGATTACGGGTGATGCCGTCGCAGACGAAACGGCCCGCGGTCGCGCCCCGGCAGCAGTAGATACACCGCCGAACCGTGCCGCATTGGTGGGGGCTGTGTAGCATCGTTCCGGCCTGCGGCCATCTTGACTGGTCCCCGTTCGTGGGCTGGCGAGCCCTGCTTCTTCGAATAAACGGCAACTTTCCCGGTGCAACGCTAGAAGGTCTTCCCGTTTCTTCTCCGACATCTGCATGCTTGAGCGTGGGCTGATTGCGGATGAGCCATGGCGGGGGCGAGGTGTCTTAGTCGAGCGTCCTCCGGCGGTGCTGGCAGAGGCCGAACGAGGGCTTGCAGGCGAGATAGATGACGCTCTCGACCTTGTCTTTGTCGACCGTGGCGAGCGCTTTTTCCGTGGAGTCTCTGGCGAGACGACGGTTGTTGGGTACACCGTTTCCGGTCTGGGGAGGGTCTCGCAGTGCTCGCTGGAAGGAAAAGTCATGTCGTCTTTGCAGTTGGGTTTCGATTGTGCCTTGGGGTCACATTCCACAGAGTCGCTGGTGGCATCGTGATAGTCACTAAAACCACAGCAGAGACCAAGAGTCAGCAGGATGACGTGAATGTATTAAATGCTCTGAAAATGAATGACAGAAGAGAAAAATGAGGCCGGAAAATCTCGGTCAGGAGGGCATGAATAAGGCTGCCAAAGACAAAAAGCCATGTGTAGATGCACGTGAGTTTTATCAGACAGGCGTTGGGCTGTTTGGCATGTGAACGTGCTGCCGATTAGGAGGGGAAGAACCGGGGCATGCTGGGCAACATATAGATTAGGAGGGCACCGGCTCAAATTTACCTGGACATTCACCACAGTAAAAGTCTGTTGATTTTCCTGACATAAAGTTACCGGCGACACAATTACGGCCGGCTAAATTTCAAGCCTAGAGAAGAAAAAAGAGAACTCTGATATGTCAAGCGGGGATAAAAGGACCGAGTGTGGGAGAACTGGTAGAAATATTCAGAGCAACTCGAGTTGACAGACATTTGACGGTCGATCCTCTGAATAATAGGATGAGTCTAATGTACATGCTGTCACGACGATCGGCAACTAAATATGGGGACTCAAAAGGCGCTCTCCGAAGCGAAGCGCTCTGAGCGTCTGACGGTCAGAAGGAGGGGCGCGGGTGAACAAGATTTAGATTTAGCATGCACGAGTGCGGAGGACTGAAGGTTCAGAACATTCCATCCGGACTATCCATCGTCGTCGTCAACTTTGGGCCTATCGGACTCCACTCCGAACGATCATTTTTAGCCTGGATGGACTAACCGACCCATCATTTATTGAAGAGGGAAAAAAAAAAGTATCAGTCGGAATCAAAGCGCTTGCCCAGCGAACAAGGATTACGAATACCTTCTTCCTGATACGCGTGTGCAGAGATCGCCCAACTTTTTGCTGCACCCTGCAGAGCATTCCAAAAGTCAGAAGACCAGCAAATGATCAGAGCTTCTTTGGCCACGCATGATGCATGGGAAGAGCAAATAAATAGCCCTAACCGAAAGGCTTGTCGAGTGAGGTTGAAGCGTTCCTTGCGCCGTTTGGCGGACCACGCGCCCAACCAACACCGAAAGCGGTTTAGACAAATCCATCCGTACCCGCCGCCAAGCCAAAGCCCCCCAGTCTCAGAACGTTCGCCCACTTTGCCGACGGGTTGATCTTTGTGGCGGAGACGATTCGATATTGGTTTGACCTTGTTATGGCCAATCCTACGAAATACAGTTTGAATGAAGATATAGATAGAACATCGATATGCTCGGGGGATCTGTATAAAGATGAATAGATCTCTACTCCGTACAGAGGAGTCCTAAATACATTACATAGATTGCACCCGCATTAATTAACGGCACTCAGCTCAACATTCAGCTTACGACACCCCCAAGACCAGCGAACGACAGGCGGATCAGTCGCAGCCACACCTCGACTCCATTTCTCAACAAAAATTTGTCACCGTGCGTTGACCCTCTGGGCCACATGTGTGGCGAGTGAACTTGGCGCTGTCTTTTAAAGTGCCGAATCAGATTCTCATTTGCCGGCATGGCGTTTTAATGTCGTGGCATTGGTCCGCCGTCAGGGTTCACTCCACCAGCCATGCGCAAGGAACATGATTTCATTTGCCGCGGGATCGATTCAGATGATCAACGACAGGGTCTTGCGGTCTCGCCCGGCTGGTCTTCTCACCGCTTCAACAGAGCAGTCAGGATTTTTGTTTGGGAAATTGAAGGCGGTCAACTTTCACCGCCAGGAACAACTGAAGCCCATGATCCATCGTTTTCGATATCGGACCACAACGGAGCGACTCCGGAGGGTTTTGCCTTGTTCTCGTCCGAGAGGGAGTTGTCTGAACTCGCAAGGACAACCATTACTAAGTCACCGCACTCCTTTGCGAAGTCTAGATTAACCATGGATCCTTCTGTCCTTCCGGCCCTAGAGCCGTGGTTTTCTTTTAGTGGGACCCTTCCGCATGGCTCCACGGGAAATTTTTCACTCTGACCGTTTGTCTCTGAGGGGTTGTGGAGGAAAAGAATTTGAAAGTTCAGGGGAACTGTACTCCGTATGCCAACAGAGCAACCTAGGAGGACAAGCAGTTCAACTCGTGGCTAACCCCGATACTACCCACGACTCACAAATCCGTAAGTCAACGGCTCGAATACGACGTACAAAGAACACAATCAATTTGCAGTCTAGATGCTACTAATGATAAGGATAACAACTGCAACATCAGCCCGGCCTGCGAAACGCCACGTCACCGCTTGTTGCTCACAAGTTGAATGATGAGTAAGACTATGGCTTTTGGCTGACTCAGAAATGGCACATGGCCAGCATCACAGAGCACCTCCTCAATCTCGATATCATGGTGTTGCATGGCTGTCTTGACCATTTTCTGCTGCATTTCATATGTCAAAATACGATCCTGAAGGCAGTAGAGGTACGTGATGGGATGATGCCGGAACTCAGCCCGCGTGATGAGCGTTGTATGGAGCGACATAGGGCAGGATTGGAGTTGCATTGTCCACATAAGCTGCTCGTCCCTGGAAAGATCGTGGTAAAACAGACTGGGTGAGTCTTGCAGAATGCACATCCCTTGGGTCTTTATATCCCTGGCGTTAGCTGGGTCCAATGGAGGCCATCGGGCGTTGAGGGGCGAATCTGGTCCTACATCGTAAAACACCGCCTGGGGAACGGCACCCTGTAAGGCTACGCTCATCGATTCGCCAATTGGGATCAGACATGCAGTGACGAACAGAATGCGAAGAACACCGCCGTGATCCCAGTGTCTTTTGCGCTGCCGGAGGGAAAACTCGGGGCCGACGGCCTCGGAAACGACTACTCCCCCATATCCATGAGCTACCACGAGTACGGTCCTGTGTTCTTCCTCGACAAGCCGTTTGAGGGTATTGTGGATGCATTTCGTGTCGTCGAGGAAGCCGACGGGTGGGAGTTGGCCCGTTGAGGGCAGCCAGGGACAGATTGTCGGAAAGCCGCAATCTTTCAGCCGCTGGATGAAGGGTTGAAAATGGACTGGCGTTTGCCAAAGACCGTGGACAATGAACACGGTGGGCTTGTCTCCTGCCATGACAGATATAATCCTCTATAGATGGCAAAGTATATGTGACTCTCTGGATGCCAGGTCTAATAGGACATGGAGAATATGCAGTGGCTTTCTAGGAGCAGAGAAGTCGACATGGTGAAGACGGGCTCAAGCCTGAAGACTTCCTCGCGGCTGTTCCTACCCAGGAAAGTGTGGCAGCATCGTCGGTCGTTACTTCCTCTGTATGAAATTGCTCATTCAGGCAGGCGCCCTTTACATAAGCCAAATTCCCTTCTAATGTCCTAATATGCCCATTCAGAAAGTCATGACTATTATTACAGCTCATCTTTGATATCCTCGGCTTGAGGGGTTGGCCGGCCGGAATCTTGTAGTAGGTCGACCCCGTTCTTCTTGTGCCACTTCTCAAACAGCGCGTGGAAATCCTTCTCCATGCCGCTTTCCATCTGATCAGGCAGCACAACAATGTATTCGACAAAGAGGTCTCCATACTCTTCTGAGTCGGAATGATCATGCATGTGGTTTTCGACCCATCGCGGCATCCCCTCACCGCGTATTCTTTCGACGGTATTCGGTTGCACCACTTGTCCGCGTTTTCGACCTAACCGGACAATGTGTCCGTCGAGATGGGTAAGATTGCGAGTCCAGCCACCCATCCAGGCCTCTCGTAAGGACAGAACTTCTTTCCAGAAGAGATCTTTGCCTTTACGCCGGAAAAACGTTCCATCCGTGCGTTCTTCGTCGCTCTTTCCCAGCGTGGGTTCCGATTCAACGAGCGTGACAATTAAATCTCCTGCAACCCAGTCGGGACTCTCGTCGGCTTCATTCTCAAAAACGATACGGCTACCAGTGCCCATTCCTCGCTCGATTGTTGCTGAGAATGTGGTCGGCTTGCGCACAACGCGTCGTCCATGGCAAATAGGGCAAGGTTTCTTGATGCGTTTTCCTTTGCCGCCGCACTTGTCACAGTGTGTTTGAACCTGTTGAAACATGCCGGGGGCAATCATGTGCTTCTGTACGAGAATCCCGTGTCCACCACACTTATCGCATCTTTCTACCTTGCCATCCGCAGACCCTGTACCTTCACACTGTTCGCAAATCTGCTGTTTCTCCACCTCAAATTCCACCTCTCGCCCTGTGTAGAAGTCGCGTAGCGGCAGTGATAGCCGCAGTTCCATATCAGGTCCCTTGCGCTGGCCGTGGAAATGCCCTCCGCCGCCAAAGAATCTCGAGAATAGATCGAACGGATCGTGTGCACGATGGCCCCCACCAGACTTGTGCTGTTCCAATCCTTCATGCCCATATTGGTCATAAATCTTTCTTGTACTCGGTGTGGAGAGAACCTCGTAAGCTTCCGCAATATCAACGAACTTCTTTTGCGCGGTTTCATCACCTCTACAAAGACAGCAATATATAAGCCCATGAACACCAGCCGGGAAAACCCCTAGAAGGAAAGACTCACGGATTCTTATCGGGATGATATTTCTTACTTAACGTGCGATACGCACGCTTGATATCTTTTTCCGATGCTGACCTATCCAACCCAAGGATCTTGTAATAATCTTCCGCGCCGAGAATGAGAGGAAATGAAAAGAGTAATAGCGACAGCGTCGCTATCAAGTGAACGGGAAGCATGATTGCTTCGCTGATAAGCCCTCGAGGAGGGTCCAGACGCCGAGCTTGTTGCTCTCTATCGAGCCCTTCGCTGCCAATTGCTGATGATTACGTTCCTATCGTGGAGATTCGCAACGAGGAGGACATGTGGAAGTTGCCGCGTCGAATCGCAAGATGATGTGACGGAGGTAAGGGCCAATATGCCGCAATGTATCGATTCAATTACCTGGAAGGAGAAGTGAAACCCTCATGACGCATTGAAATCAAGCGAAGAAATACATTAAAAGAAAGAAATGGGCCTCGCTACGAGATCGCTCTTTTCTTGGGGCTGGATTTATCAACAGCTTCGATTAGCTTAGGTGGCCCGATCCGATGCCCCAGGAGAATCTTTAATCCGGTCCATCCAATCAGATGCTTGCTCCGACACGTGACGTCATTGGGGATGATTAGATAAACATCACTGCCATGCCATGCTCTCTCATTGGTCTGCGTGCAAGGGTATTCTCGATTTCAAGAGAAGCTGCAATATTCCATAATGAGAACAAGCTTTTCCAGTACGACATAGACATAAAAATAGACTCCCCCCTAAATGACAAAGAGTAGTCGTGAATTCCATGATCCTCATGTAGTCGTGGATTTGACGTCAAAAATCTCGTTGCGCCATGTCATGTGTAGACCTCCCGTTTCATCTCCGCTTTCGAGGACTTCCTGAGCGTGCTCAGCCTCCTGCTGCCAGACTTTGACAATACTTCCTGGCGCATAGACTCCTTGGAAAACGCCACTTTTGGGTGGGTGCGTCCCCAGTCGACGGTAGATGTTCGGATCTGACGCCTCTTGCGGCCGCGACAGGACGGCCCGAATGAACGTAGATAGATCCCGTGGATTGGCAATATTAACGGCGCGGAGCCTCTCGCGGGCGAAGATCAGTTCTCGGTTGACAGATATCACGGCCGAAACAATCTGTTCAGCAATCTTTCGCTCCAACACTCGCCGCACGAGTTGTTTCAGGAATGGCTTGACAATCCACAAGAGGTACTTCCATCGGCTGCGGTGTACTTTGTAATCCAGTTTGTGGATATGAACTCGCACACCGCGCAGAGTCAGCAAGGATGCAAGCCGGTGAGGACCAACTTCCAGGTCCACAGAGACGTCGATACCACGCTCATCAAGGAAGAAACTGGCTACTCCCTCATCACCGAAACGGAACAAAGGACCACTATGTGTTCGAATCCAGAATCCAAACTCAGATGCACACACGTTGAGGCCACTGAGAGACACGGTAATGATAGTTTTCATGGTCGTCCGCGCCATCTTGGCGTGAACTTTGGCCATCTCCATATCGGTACGGGATGTGACCCGAACTTTGTACGGGAAAAAGGACGAGCTGTGGACTGTTTTTCCTGGCTCCAAGACCAGGTTCTCAATAAGTAGATCCATCTCCGGTACGGAGATCTCCAGTCTGGGAATTGGGATGTGTTGGATACTGCGAATCAACAGAGGTAAAAATATATGTGCAGCATCGGCCACAAGGGTGCTCGATTCATTCTGATATGCGATTGATAAATCTTTGTAGAGTTTCTTCGCGGATGCAGTTAATTTAGCAACGACGGGATCTGTTGCAATCGACTTGATAGCGGATTGGGCGTGCTGCAAAAAGGCATCCGCGTCATCACGAAGAGCAGATCCTGATCCAACCGTTTTGGTCTTTTCCTTCAATTCATCAAGACGCTCTGATGCCGAATTGAAGAACTCTGGGTTCATCAGCATCTCTTGCAAGGAAGCGCCGATCTCTGAGAACAAGGCCTCAGATTCGGGTTCGTTGGCATGCTTCAACAGATTGTGGAAACTCTGCTCGAGGAGGTTCCATTCTGTCGAATCACCGAACGAGCGGGCCAATTTCCAGAATTGATCAAGTGCGTCTTTAAATTCTTGATTGATTTCAATGTCTTCATCTGCGACACTGGCCACATTCTCCGCTGCGTGCGCATAGAGTTTACCGTAGAAGCGAATGAGACGGGACAAAGTGGATACGGAGTCCGAGTAATCAGTTCGAGTGCGAAGATTCAAGACTACCTGCTTCAATCGATGTAGTAGAGCATCTTTCTGTCCACCAGAAAGGTTCTCTTTCGTGCTCTCCACGGCTTTATGACCTGTCTGGGCCACCGCTTGCTCCGCCGTTTCTGCGATGTCTGCAACCTCACGGTTTAGATCTCCAGCTGTAGGTTGCTTATCATCATCGGCACCTGCCTCTTTGACCTTGCCAAGCTCGGCCTTGGACGGTTCTGCTGCGTTGGCAACCTGATTGGCTGCATCGGAGAGGGAATGGGTGGTATCAGCAAAGATTTGACGCCCAACTGTCGTTAGGTCATCCAAAAACAGCCGAAAATCAGCATTAGTCAAGAGTAAGTCTCCGATAGTGCGCAGACTCTCGTATGCTGTCGCGCACCGCACACCGTTAGCATGCTACCCAACTTGAGGGCGTCACGTTCGACTCACCAGCTTTGGTATCAGCGCCCGCCTTTGCATGCGAGGTCTGCTGTGACAATTTCGAAGTGTCGAGCCTCGCCCTAGCCTGGGACAAGCTCCAGATGAATTCCTGCAGTTGGTCTTCGCTGTTCTTCTCTCTGAGCAGCTCGATGAAGGATCGCAGCAACAGCCTGACGTCTCTGGCGAGCAAGCGACCAACCTCACTTAGCTCGTCGGTGTGAGGATTTAACACATCTGATGCCAGCAGCGTGCGGAGGTTGGCAATCGCTTGTTCCGTCGATGGCATGTACCCTTGGGAAAGGGCACGGAACATTTGATAGGAATGCAGCTTCTGATGCAATTGACGCTGCCATGCAGTCTCATCGTCGTAGCGTGGCAGGAGAGGTTCTGAATCCTCACCACGACCCCGGCGAGATTTGCGGCATCCGCAGCAAGAAAACATGGCTACAACGGCGGTGACCTACCGTCTTCTTGATTTCGAACGTAATGGTATCACCGCGAGGAGATACGTCAATGATACTCGACTAGTGTGATGGAGTTTTGGCAAAAACAGCACCGTTGACGTCCAATGTGGCTGGATGATAGACAAATTGGATACTGAAAGGCTGGGAGCAGGTCGCAGCGACCGATGAGGGTGATTGGAACGCCCATGACGTCGTATGCATTGTGACCTGCACCCAGCATGTGATCTGCCAACTTATTATTGGTCGAGGTTGCTCTCAGTCTATCGCACACCCCCGTCTGGACAGCTCTTCTAGTTTTCCTGCAGCACGACCAGGAATCGAGAAAGCTTGATGCGGCCATGTTGGCACATCATCGTCTGTCGTTGCTCATGAATCCTTGGCATCTCACCGTGCACGAGTCCTTCATCTAGGTTCTATCCGTTGTTCGATCGAGGTCGAGATCCGTTGCATTGATCGGATGGCTTAATTCATTCTTAGTGAGCTCTGCCGTAGCAACCTCGCCAAATCCTAAGGGCTGATTTAAGCTTTCAACAGAGTTCAGGAGCTGACGACTCACGAAGAATGTTACTTTTTTGGAGCTCTGAGCTGGGATCATCTCGCATTCTCACTGCTCGCTTTTCTACTGGAGGCTGACTCATCATTCCGAGTCATTTTACGGAATAGGTTATGCCTGAGGCCATCAACGACTGCCTTTTTGAGTTTCGGCTATGTATCTACCACGCAGATGTGGCGGTGTTCGTGGGGCCAGGGCCCCAGGAGCGCACAGGGCGCCCGCCGGCATGACTCTTTGCTCGATTTGGCAGCGATCGGATCAAATAGGGAAGCCCACGGCGAATCTCCAACTTCTCCAATCTTCTCCAATTTTCGCAGAAGGTTCAGAAACCCTACCGGGGAATCTCCGAATTGTTTCCGAGTGCCATAGTGCCCTCTGGGCTCTGGCCCAATGAGGGATCCCTGACTGTGCGTCTCCAATGCTCAGGGACACTACGGGTAGCGAACCATCGGGAACTAACCTATACTTCTGGGTAGTCGGAAGAGAAGTAGAGAAAAAAGAACTCCATCCCCTGTACGGAGTCGTAAATTATGCATCCGTCGCTGAATACGGGGTGCATAGCTGCGGAAAATTTAGGGATGCGACAATTTAGCGACAAATTGCCTTCATTTCAGGGATGTCAGGTTCTTTTCTTTTTGTTTTGCAAGGCAAGGCATTTGTCGTCGGGAGTTCACGCCAGGAAATCTCCACACTTTTGGCCCGTTGGTCAGGAAAGCTTCGTCAGCAACTTGGCGCCCTCACTAAAACTAAGCTGTGGGAAAAGCCATGTTCGCATGGCCCAAACAGCTTGCATTCGTCGCGTCTTCGTAGTTCAACACCTTGATTCGTGACATTGCCATGTCCCACTATGTTCGGCACGTCCAGCGATGGACGATCACAGATTCCGAATGGCTGAACTGGCCGAAAGTGAACTGCTTAGCAACAATTAAGCTGTGCTTCCCGCCCCGAGTCTTCCCGACGCGTCCAATGGCCGTGCTTCGCGATGGAAGCTAGGGTCTTTTTCTGGCTCAACTCGGGGAGGATACAGGCGCTCCTCGTTTCAGGCCCCTTGTTCTCGTTGGAATTCGACGGCATTATTCCCTCCCCATATTATTAATGCCAGGTGGGTTCTCGATTCTTCATCGCAACTGAATTCTCGGCCGGATATGCTCCGCCATATACATAATCGCCTCCGCCGACATCCCGTCGCATCTTCCACCTGTAGATTTGCAACCTTTGCTTCACCCGCTTCAGCTGCGGTCGCTCAGCCCTTGAGGACGATTGACACTGTCGAGACAATGCCCGGCCCAACGACACCCTCGCCGTCTGTCAATCCTAATTGGCATTCACGGACTTCCACCGCCCTGAATCAACCGTACGTATGAATGACTCATAGTGCGATTCATGATGCCCCGAGCTGACCGTTTGACCTAGAGATCCTGCAAACTTCGATACCGCGAATCCGCCCTACATTCGCAAATATCTCCGAACCTACGGCCTGACTCCTCCTCGTGCCGAATCCTACGATGTGCAGAAGAAAAGATGTGAGCTCTCAACGGGGTTGGCTTGTGGGAACAATTGCGCTGACGAGATGGTCAGGTTTGGCGCAACTCGCGCAGAAGCAGACACCCATTGAGAAATACCTCTACCTCAGCACAATTCGTAAAAACAATGTGCATTTGTTCTATCGTCTCGTGACAGACCACATTCAGGTGCGCTATATCAGATGAATTCGCGTCCCTAGTATCTCGTGCTGACTTAAACGCAGGAATTGACTCCGCTGATATACACTCCCGTGGTTGGCGAGGCCTGCCAGCGATGGTCCGAGATCTATCAACAACCAGAAGGTATGTCATAGTCGTCTCAGCGGCCGAAATTGCAGCTGACCGGCTGTAGGCATGTACTTGAGCTATGAGGATAAAGGCAACATAGCCTCCGTACTTGCCAATTGGCCTCAGCAGCATGTCGAGATCACCGTGATCACAGATGGATCGCGCATCCTGGGTCTAGGTGACCTTGGTATCAACGGCATGGGTATCCCCATTGGGAAGCTCTCCCTGTATACTGCGTGTGCTGGAATCCGGCCGGAGGCAACCCTGCCGTTGACTCTGGATCTGGGTACGAGCAACAAGGCTCTGCGGGAGGACCCGCTCTACATGGGCAGTCGCCGGGACAAGGTGTCGCCAGAAGAGGAATTGGAATTCATGGACGAGCTCATGGCGGCTCTGACTGAGCGGTGGCCTGGGTAGGTGCTACGCTGGGCATCCGTCGGGACTGTTCTGGTGCTGATTATCTACGTAGGATTGTCATTCAGTTCGAAGACTTCAAGAATCCGTTCCCTGCTCTGGAACGCTACCGCCATACATACACTTCTTTCAATGATGACATCCAGGGAACGGGTGCCGTCATCCTGGGAGGTGTAATCAACGCGGTGAAGCGATCTGGAGTACATCCTAGGGACCATCGTGCTGTGTTCCTGGGTGCCGGTAGCGCCGGTGTCGGAGTCGCAAAACAGATTGTGGATTACTTCATGCGTGAGGGATTGACCGAGGAAGAGGCCAAGTCCTGCTTCTACTTGGTAGACACTAAGGGCTTGGTTACCGCGGACCGAGGTGACCGCTTGGCCAGCCATAAGGTTTACTTTGCACGCACGGACAACGACGGCCAACAATTCAAAACTTTGGAAGAAGTCATTGACTACGTTAAGCCCACAATGTTGATGGGTCTGTCAACCCTTGGTGGCGTGTTCACTCCCGAGATTCTGCAGAAGATGGCGGAATGGAACGAGCGGCCGATCATCTTCCCTCTGTCGAATCCTTCTGCCAACTCTGAGTGCGATCTCGAAAGCGCAATCAAGTATACCGATGGGCGGGCACTGTTCGCGTCTGGCTCGCCATTCGCGCCCGTGACTTACACAAACTCGGCTGGTGAAACCAAGGTCTACTACGGCGGTCAAGGGAACAACATGTACGTGTTTCCCGGCATCGGCCTTGGCACCATCCTGTCCAAGGCGGTGGAGGTCACCGACAGCATGATCTACGCATCCGGCGAGGCGCTTACGCAGTGCCTGACACCGGAGGAAGAGGAACTAGGCCTCCTGTATCCCGACATCACCCGTATCCGAGAAGTCAGTGTGACCGTTGCTCGGAACGTGATTCGGGCGGCGCAGGAGGCCCAGGTTGATCGCGAGCCCGCCCTTCGTAAGCTCAACGATCATGACCTGGACGTGTATATCCGTTCTCGCATGTACAACCCTCATGATGAAGTCGCCTCTTTGGAGCGGGAAGTGGGCACACTGCTCTCGTCTCTTGGACGAATGCAGTTGAATGGCCACGCCTATTCCAACGGCTATGCGTCGGACGGTGACAAGGGGTCTAAGCTGTGAGCCCGCTTTGGACAACCGTCGGGTCTAAAGCGGAGTATCTGCTTCGTTTGTTTACAGCATGCAATGGTTTCTAGATGGGACATTGAATTCTCGTTGTTCCTGATCATTCCGAGCATGTGAAAGAAAAACGGGAATGGTTTCATTGGTCGGGGGGCATAGATGTTGGTCGAATTAACGTTCGGAATCTAGGGTTTCTTGTATTAGGTAGTCTGGTTTAATGGCACGAGGCTTGCTTGCATGACCAAATCTGATCAATTAACTCAACTGCATCCGTCTTCTTTTCATGTTCGTGAGTGAGCATCCGCGCATATGCATGCATGCATCAATACACAGACCTGCATTCGGAATGCACCACGAGTTTCCTACGAGTGCAAGCTGCGTCTAGATTCAATTGAGTTCTGACTGTTTTTGTGGATAATATTTTCGATTGGACTGGGCAATGATCGATCTCCAAAGCATCTCCACAACAAGAAAAGTCAAGCTTGTGATCGCCGGCACGTCCCGAGTTCATGT
>NW_027192369.1:317605-349179 GCF_041956635.1 Thermomyces lanuginosus | reverse complement strand
AAAAAAAATAAAAGCCAGAGGTTCCAAGATGCTGGTTCTCTCCAAACTTCTCCACAGTGTGCACCGATATCGGGGGGCTTCGGTTCTGAGGGCCGTCGGCTTTTTTTTTCACTTGAACATCATTTCTGCCTCGGTATTCGGTTCATCAACGGGACATTGTGTTGAAATTCTTGGCTTGTGTTTTGATAATGACGAAATGACTACGTCGTGTTGTGACGGAAATCGAATGACAAGCGGAGCTTGATGGACTTCTTGATGTTAGGTCAAAAGTTATCGGGATTTCCTCCGAGAGTTGGTTAGGGGTTAGGGTTGTAGCACCCCGGTCGCCTGCCGTGTATATATAAAATCATTTGGGTAACTTGGAGAGTTAGGTAACTTTCCATTAATGGACCTCCACTTTACGTACGTTGTCTGGTGTATAGTGCTCTGAAGGTAAGTCCTCTTGATTATGATTACTACTGGCTGCTAACATGATGTATTCTATGAAGCCCCTTGTAGACATTGCAGAACGCCCTTCACCAAGTTCTCTTCTATCGGACTGAAATGAACCGTACAACTAGGTACAATGCATACATTCTTTGCAGCCGACCAAAGGTCAAGCTTGCAATGTTCAAAGCATGTACCGGTAGGACGGCGACTTGTCTCCCATCCTGGTCATTTCTTCCTCTGTCAGATTCCCGGTACCCATTTGTTCTCGGCGACGGTTGATTCGCTGGTACGACAAGCGCATCACGGCGACAGCAATGAGACCTGCGACGGCGAAGCCAAGTTCCAGGGAATGTCCAAGATAGTATTTTGGGCGGTCCTGCTGTCGGTAAAAGTTCGAGGCCATTGCTGCGATCCGTTAGACTCTGCCGTTTTAAAATGACTCTATAAGACCGGAGACGATTGTACGACATACCGCCAGCAAGATTGCCTACTCCGATATGGATGGCCATGCCAGTGGCTCGCTTGTATCCTCCGGCAAGATTGTTTGCCAGCCAGCTCACATTTCCTGGGAAGGCAGGATAAATTCCTAAAACCAATTAGGACCTCCCCTGCAACAGAAGGGGTGTAAAAGAGACACTTACCAACAGCGGTCAAGAATACACCAAAATACACGACACCGGGGACGCCCCTGCCAGCCGCCGCGATGCAGATGACGAAACCCGCGACAATGAGGCACATGAAGAAAAAAATAAATGGAGATCGCTGCTTATACTTGTCCGAGAACCATGCAGTTATGACTGCAACGATGGCAGCGGTAATGTAGATTGGGACCTGGTGCTGTCAACTAAATGACGTCCTGGAATGTCATGGTGGCACGATTGCTTACAGTTAGCAGTTGTGCGGTTGACGATTCATAACCAAGGTCGTTGATAATGCTCGGCAGGAAGAGTGAGATACCGTACAGAGGGCACACAATTCCCCAGTACACTAATCAGGTCAGAGCGCCCATCCCAATATCAGATGCGAGGGACACGCCACTTACTGATCAAACCAAGATAGATCTGCCAATCCATGAATGCGTCTTTGACATACTTCCACTCAAACTTCTCGGCCTGAGCAACACGCCGATCTCCCGACCCTTGATATTTCAGCCGTGTCACAACCCACGCGCGTTCTTCTTTCGTCAGGAACTTGGCAGTTTCGGGGAAGTCGTAAATGAGAAAGAAAGCAAACAAGGCAACGACGACAGTTGCAATGCCCTCCAGGATAAAAATCCACCGCCAACCTTCGAGGCCGCCGACCCCATCCATTTTCTATTCAAGTTAGTTCACAGTAACGATGGGACATGGTGTGCGTCATTTGTTTCATACCGCGATCGCAAACGCCAACAGTCCGGAAAATGCACCCGCAATACTTGCTGCACTGAAGAATAGGGTTTGGCGGAGTTGCACTTCTTCTCGGCAGTACCACATCGTGATATAGTAAGCGACACCAGGGTAGAGACCAGCCTCTTGAGTCTAGCTTAGCAGTGCGCAGGTGAATGACGATAGGAATGGACTATACCGGCTACACCGAGGAAGAGTCGCGCGATGAGCAGACCCTCGAAATTGCGAACGATTCCCATAAGCGTCTGATTTGTTTCCCGTTAGGCCAATTGAGAAAAAGGGGAAACCGGATGTAGGAGGCTCATACCATGACGGTACCCCATGCGACCATGATAGTTGGCAGCCAAATCGACGGGCGCAATTTCTTCAAAAGCAGGTTCGAGGGCACTTCGAAGGCACAATATGTAAAGAAGAAAACAGTCACTGGAAAGTTCAATCGTCAGAGCGGTTCGGTCACAATTGCCATTCTCTGCTTTGGGGGAAATTACAAGTCCAGTTATACTGGCCACCCGTCATATTCAAATCTTCCTGTAAACCCTCAATCTTCGCATTTCCGATGTTGCCTCGATCAAGGAAGGATAGGAGGTACAGAATCGCTAGCATTGGGATCAATCGCAGGTCCATTTTCCGAAGGACTTTCTTTTCGTCGATATGGCTGAAATCGACCTGCTCAAAAGATCCTTCGGGATCATTGTCGGAGGCCGCGTTCTCCTTCTGCTGAACTGACACCTCCTCCGAGTCAGATCGAGGTGATGACACCTTGACCCCTTTCTCGGAGACGGAGATTTCGTCGACAGCCATTGTTGTCGGAATCGGTCGGCCTACCAACAGGTTGGTGTGGATTCAGTCAGCAAGTCTAGAGTATGCGCCCATGTGATGGTTGTTTCGTGATCCTTTTGTAGTTCCGTCGCGTCATTCAGACAAATTCCTTCAGTTTCCTCCCCGCATTGTTTTAGTCAGCCACTTGCGGCTCGTGGATCTTTCGTGCGAGAGGGTGCGAATTGGATCATCTCCCGGACAGCTGTGCGATGTTGCTTGGCGGTCAAGCCAGCCGAGGTAGACGCAGAGCCATGATGTTTATCGTGCCACGCTTTACTCCTTCAGTTAACTACTGGGGGGCTGGATGCTACGCGGGAGAGGCAAATGCCGCGAATATCCTCGCTTCGCGCGCCACAATCAAACCTTGCGGCCGAGTGGACGGTTTCGAAGCTCCATCGAATCCGGGGAATAGCTGGCTCCTCCACGTTCTTGGCGTGCCACCCGTCCGGGGCAGAGTGGGTGCTCGTCCAGTTTTCCACAGGGCCTTGGTCGGACTTCTTTGCGGCCCTAAAGTTTTTACAGCGCCACGGTGTCGCAGAAGATAGAAGCTTCAGTCAGTGCCCGACGAGGCGAGATAATTCATCCCGAAGAGAGCATGTCGCAAAGTCGAATTGGCTCCGTTTGGGAGACTGCCACGTGACTTGCATCCACCCATTTGGGGAGTAGGTAAATCAGGGGGAGCTTGGCGTCTTAGTGCGGGGTAAGGTTTGTGGGGGGGGAATTCCGTTGATTCCCTTCCAGTTTTGTTCAATGATTTTGCTCCAAAAGACTGCCAAGCGTGAGCTTCGCTTGACAATCCATTTGACAGGTCAAGAGGATTTGATAAAAGACGGAGATAACGTACGAGTACGAGTGGCTTTTTTGGTTTCTCGAACATAGCCTTTCGAGCTCCAAGCCGCCAAGCTCGCAAGCAGCCATCGCACTTCAAGCTTCCAATCAAGGTATCCTATGCACCAATCA
This sequence comes from Thermomyces lanuginosus, assembly GCF_041956635.1. Lineage (NCBI taxonomy): Eukaryota > Fungi > Ascomycota > Eurotiomycetes > Eurotiales > Trichocomaceae > Thermomyces > Thermomyces lanuginosus. The sequence continues at coordinate 345,586 of NW_027192369.1, read as the reverse complement.
CAGCAAGCCGCAGGGACCCGGGTTGATAAGCATGCCGATTCTCAGCAGGCAAAGAGGGCAGTCTCTTCAGCGCTCCGTGGCTCCCCCTCCCGAAGGACATATTCAGTGACTCGATCGCCAGAGATCTCGAGGACATCGAGGATGGACCATCCGCAAAGCGTTACCAAAAATACGTCCAATGGACTGGGCGGGCATCTTGTCAATTTTTCCCGATATCCTCACGGAGCCGGATATGTTTGAACCAGGGCGTTGTCAGTGAACGCTATAAGCAAGGTGGACATCGGACGGGGAGAGCAACCGGTGCCGCTGGACGCGTGTTGGAGGGGTGTGATGAAGTTTATTCTATTTAGGTGGTGCCAATTTTCCACTGATCCGTGGAAAGCAACCTCGGAAAGAAACCTGCAATTGATTTCCACGATTTTCAGGAAAATCAAATGCAATAACTATTCGAACTTTCGAAATATGCTGCACGACAATCTCTCGGCTGAATAGGACGCCGGGATCTCACTTCAACTGGTGGACACCGTATGAAGTGTCTTACGTTCAAGCAGGGACGGGAGATGGAAATCCTGAAATTACGTACCTAAAGTTTCTGCCGGCACTGCCCTAGGCATTGCCCGAAAACTTTCAGATCGTTATGTCAGGCTTCCGCCTTCCGACCCGGCCAAAACCGTGAAGCACCTCGTATGGTGCTTGCATCTGAACTGGTACCTTAGCGTTCTCTTCAGCAGGTGGCTTGCCACGTGGCATTACTACGAATTTGAAGACGCGAAAATTGCCTCCTGGTCTCCCTCAAAATCCTGGAGATCAATCGCAAATTCCTCTCCAGCCTAATAGTCCTTAGGGTACGGGGAGCAAGCTGATTTATCGCGTTCCTTTCCCTCCGAACTATTTTGTGTTGGGAAATTCCTTCGATAATGACTCCCAGTTGTCGCATAGGCAGTCGATGGGAGAGGTCCTGAATTGTCTTGTCGAAGATGGCCGACTTTGCGCTCAGCATGATTGATGGCTGGTGCGTCCAGCTCCGTGCGAATTGCACAATATATGTTTTTGGACGATGTTCGAGATTCCTGTCGTTACCAGATGTCTTCACCTGCACAGAGTGCGCGCAGTATAGTACCTTACCGTTGTTCCATCAACCATGGAAACAGCGATTATCAGCGGAAAAATCACCCGATAGGGTTTGTCATCTGGAAACGTACTGCATTTATCCAGAAATATATCTATAATTGGTAATATAGTGTTAAGAGGTACGGCAATGAGGAGCCCATCTTCGGCCAACTATCTAACCGCTGACAGTGATGACAGTCTGCAGACAACTGAAGCCAAATTATTGGTATAGTTGGCATGGCGCGCGGAAAATCAATGGTAACCTGGCTGGACAACTGGCCGCGTTGTTGGTCGCCTCTCCGTCAGGATCTCGCCGAGAAATCTGACCCTCCTCCCGACACGAACTCTATGCTGGCCGGAGAAAGATAGGACGCGTAATCAGCTCCGTTTCTAGGTATGTACGGAAACTAAACGACGGGAATGAGTCGGAAGACTATGGTCGACAATATTTATATATATATATATCGTCTTCGGCAATTCTACAGCTTGAACTTTCGCCCAACCAGGTCTTCGCTCAATTGGGCCAGGCGTTCTGCCGCATTGACATCTGATGCCCACGGAGCGGGTTGAGCCAATTGGCACTCATGCAGATAGGCGCCCGACGGTTGAGGAGTGGCTACATACATGAATCAGCGTTGTTTGTTGGATATCAAAAACTAAAATGCTGCCACTCACCGTCAAGTTTCGGGTCGAAGGCGGCAATAAGCATAGGTGCCGCTCCTTCATCATTGGTCTTCCAATACTTCCCGGTCTTTGCGAGAATGTTGTTTCCTTCCTCGTCAAGATTGCGGTTTAGGTTTGTCCAAATAGCTGTGTAAACAGTTCCGTCAGTAATATATCGGAGGGATATCTCAGGGACATCAGGAAGGCATACACCCAGGATGAACAGCATACGATACCACGCCAGCTGACGCCAGCTTCTGATTCAAGTAAACGGTGAATAAGATATTCGCCGTTTTTGATTGTCCATAAGCGATCCAGCCATTATATTTCTCCACCTTGCCGTAGACCTTGATCATCTCCGGCGGCGGTTGCTCCTCGTCCGGAACCTCCTTGCCCTCAATGTTGTAGTCATGAAAACGGATTGGTGACAGGCGATGCCCAGCACTTGTGACATTGATAATTCGCGTATTACCAGGTGGGCGCGAACTGGCAGCTTTCTTGAGCTTGTCAACGAGGAGATTTGTGAACAAGAAGTGGCCAATGTGATTCGTGCCGAACTGTAGCTCAATTCCCTCGGCAGTCTTCTCCGGACTCAGGATCATAATACCGGCATTGTTGATGAGAATATCAATTGAATCGACGAGCTCCGTGATGCGGCTGGCTGCTGCTTGCACCGATTGCTGTGAAGCGAGGTCCAGTGTGACCAATTCGACTGCAGAAGAAGCTTGGGGGGATTTCTTGGAAATTTCATCCGCGACTTGTTGCAACTTTTCTTGTGTACGTGATGCAAGGATCAACTTTGCAGGATTATGGGCTGCGATTGCCAAAGCCATGGACTCGCCCAGACTCTTGGGCCCAACACCAGTGATGACGACTGACCGCGGTGTCAGTGACATTTCTTTTTTGTTGTAAGACTGGCCTTGAACTCACCATTTCTGTTTTTGATTCTGTCAGCAAAGAGGTCTGCAACCTCCGTTGCTGTTGTCTTTTCGTTGAACTCTGGATGCGAAGTCATGCTGATGTAAGTATTTACTCTAGGAATCGAGTTGCGAAACGGTTATGGGAACAATGTCAGAGAAGAAGCACTCGCTCTCAAGTACTGCCTACTCTCTATTTCAATGTGCCCCGTGAACCATGAATCGCGGCTCTCCACAGCGACGAAGTTGGAGCCCCGCTGGCGTTGACAGCAGGAACGGGAGATAAAATTTCCTGTTTGAGAAAAACGACCACTCTCAGTCCTAATGAAGAGAGCAAACAAACGCCAACCGAGGTTCATGAAGTGTTAAATCAACATAGTCCGATGTATGTCACGATCGCTTATCGGCTTTAGGACTCTAGTTGATTGCCGAACTCACAATACATCTGAAATTAGATACATGCAATGAGGCTATAGTTGTCACATCTCGGTAAAACTCTATTCGACGTGGAATATGGACCGTTTGGGTTCGGGTTGATCTGAACCACTCAAGAAAACCGGGGTTGAAATGTGGAGATGTCAAGGACGCAAGACGTTATGCAGGGATCCCACAATCCTTCGGATTCTCCGCGCAGAAACGCTCTTCCCGGTCTTCAGCTGTATTGTTCCGAATGCCGACAACCAATCTCTCTGCACTCTCGTGTGCTCACAGTAGCACCTGGAGCTGTGGAGAAGATAAGTAGCATCGATTCGATCGGACCGAGTGATGTCGGCATCTAATACCTAGGCTTCTACTTTTGCCGATCTTCCGCCGACTGTTTATATTATCGAGTCACCGACTCTGCTTGAGATTAGAATTCTGAATAGTAGGAATATTGCATCGTCCGTAACTTGGATAGCAAAGCAAAAGCTCATCACCATGACGGTCACAAATGGTAACGCGACCCCGAACGGCACGACAAAGACTGGCATCAAGGTAGTGATTGTCGGTGCAGGTATGTCACTCGTCCGGTTCAGACTTTCAATTTCTGCGGGTATCTGATGTGAGTTTGAAAAGGGTTCGGAGGGCTCACTGCAGCTATTGAATGCCACCGTCAGGGACACGATGTTGAGATCTATGAGAAGTTTCCTGGTGTGTAATTCTTGACACAAGACGCATTTGTGTTCTCTAACCCGCGTCCGTAGAGCTCAAACAACTGGGTGACATTATATCCTTCGGCGCCAATGCAGGGCGAATCTTTAAGCGATGGTCGAATGGGATTGTTGCCGACCGTATGCGCCCGCTGAGTATCGATCTGAGAAAATACGGCTTCCGAATCCATAAGTGGGACACGGGAGAGATTGTCACAATCCAGGAAACCCCGGAGCAGGATCCGGATGCGCCAACGTTCAATGGACACCGTGGGGAGCTGCACACTGTTGTCTTCAACTACGCCAAGGACGAGCTGGGCATTCCGATTCATTTGGGCCATAATGTTACGCAGTATTGGGAGGATGACGAACATGCGGGAATTATACTTGAAGATGGAACAAAGGTTCGACTTCATCTGCAGTGCAAAACCATGAATTCGCTGACTTGAAGAAGATTACTGCCGATGTTGTTATCGGCTCAGATGGAGTTCGTTCGAAAGCGAGAGAGCTTGTTTTAGGATATGAGGACAAACCGAAGTCCAGCGGATACGCCGTGTACAGAGCATGGTAAGATAGCCTTCTGGCACATTGCTAGGTGGTGATAATTCTGACAAACTGCATGTAGGTTTCCAAATACTGATATGATCAAGGACCCACGCACCAAGCAGTTCTGTGAGAACGGCGACACTTTCAATGGCTGGATTGGCCCTGATGTGCATTTCTTGTTCTCTACCATCAAAAATGGGCAAGATTGCTGCTGGGTTTTAACCCATAAGGTGCGTAAACATTCCTCTTTTTTTTATGAACCTTGACTCACTCTTTTCGTCAGGACGAAGCCGATATCGAGGAATCATGGTCGTTCCCAGGCAAGCTTGAAGACGTCTTCAAGATCCTCGAAGGATGGGACCCAATGTGCAAAGCGATCGTCGAAAAGACGCCATCCCTTGTGGACTGGAAACTGGTATATCGTGATCCATTGCCGCGCTGGGTGAGCGACAAGGGCCGCATTGCGCTATTGGGAGACTCGGCCCATCCTTTCCTTCCTACATCCGCTCAAGGCGCGACCCAGGCTATGGAAGATGGCGTCGTCTTTGCAGTTTGTCTCAAGCGGATTGGTGATAAGAAGAAGATTCCCGCAGCGGTTAGGGCTTATGAAGCGATCCGGTGGGTTTCTTTCTCGTGTTCTACTAATTCATGGTTTCTGACATTAATACAGGTACGATCGTGTCCGTGCTGTGCAGAAAACTGGAGAGACAACGCGCGATATGTGGCATAAGGCGGATTGGGATAAGGTGAAGGAGAACCCCAAGTCGATACACCTGCCACGCGAGGATTGGATTCTCGGCCATGATGCTGAGAAACATGCAAACGAGGTTTTCGATGAAGTGGTGAAGAAGTTTCTGTAACTAGACAGAATAATGCATTAGATGCTTTGTGATGAATAGATGAGTATCTTCACAGAATATTTTAAGACATTTCTTGCCTTCGTGTTTCCTAATGGCCGAAGACTTAAGTGGACAGAACTTCCGTTCAAATGGTGGATGTTGATGATCCTAGGTAAAGGCAAGAGGTTTTAGGGAGTTGCTATCAGAGATCGTACACAGGTGAGATACGCATCCGTGTTAGACAAGTCAGCCGAGATTCTGAATAGACGTTCTCATTACGGAGTACAAGAGCACTAAATACAACTTGAAATGGAATCATGAACAATTGTAACTACCTATGACGATGCGAACTAAACTCTCTCGATTTCCTCGACAACGCCATTCTCGTTCTTGCTTCCATTATCCTTCTCTGTCTTCGTATTGTCGTCGTCTCCCGCATTCTTTTTCTCAAGAGCCGCGAGCGCTTCTCTGCCAACACAGACATATGTCCTGAACTTGCGAGCTGGGAGACGCATCTCAAACTAAAAAAAAAATTGTTAGAAAAGACTTCTCAACCTAACTAATTGGGGTCCGGGACGACTTACCATTTCGTCGATTTCTTCCAATGTCCTGTTCTTAACTTCCGGAAGGAAGAAAAATACCCACGTAGCGGCGACAATGCAGGATCCAAACCAAATGTAACCGTACCTCGGACCCCAATTCAAAGAATCCGGATTTATAAAGTATGGCGCAGTAAAAGTGGTAAGCCACTAGACGTCTCGTGTTAGTAAAGTGTCTGATCTAGCATAGATAGCAAACCGTACCGCTCCCAGGAACCCGATAGCCGCGGCGAGACCGAATGTATACGACCTGAGACGCTGGGATGGCAATTCTCCGCCTGAGACCCATGCATAGCTGCTTATCATGCCCTTCAGGAAGTTAGCCTTGCTCAGCATGTGCAATTTGTCGAGCAACTTACATTGTATCCAAAAATGAAGATAACAGCCAGAGCGACAATAACTTTTCCAGTAGCTGGATCGTTTGGCCGAACGTCGTAAACAATGGCAGTGATGAGCTGGCTAATTGCGCATATAATCAATCCGCTCATGAGGAAGTTTCGACGACGACCAATTCGCCCCATAATAGTGCTATTAATCATGATGGCTACGACGCCAATTGCAGTAAGAATGCAGCTGTTCTCGAATGCATTGCCAACGCCAGCCATTTCAAAGAAGTATGTGCCGTACGCTCGTCGTCATTAGCGACTCCACAATTCGAAAAGGGTTGGAAAAAGGGCATACCAATCATGTACATTGCTCCGGATGCAGCTTGCAACGTCACGCCGCAGACTGCTAAGACTGTTCGTCGCCGGTCCACCGGGTTGGTGAACATGTCCCAAACGGACACACTGGCGGCCAGAGCTTTCTCTGCATCCAAAGCTGCCTGCATATCATCCAATTCCGGATCCACCGAACTCGGATCGGGACGGAGCCATAGTAATGCTTTGCGCGCCTGTTCTCTCTTTTCATGCTGCAGCAGCCATCGTGGGGATTCGGGGATAAAGAACATGCCCACGCACAGGATCACGGGAATGATGAAAATCAGGCCCAGCGGGATGATATAGCTGTTCTTTCCGATGATTTTCTCGGTGAAATTATCGATGATAGTGCCGATGAGCGAGCCAATCGAGGTCCAACACATAAAGATCGAAATCATAATTCCACGGAAGTAGGCGGGGGCGCATTCCTTCACATAAAACGGATCAATCAGAGATTGAGCGCCACCTCAAGGAGGACCAACCACACACCTGAATATACAGTTGGGAAGAGGTCAGCAAGATGCCATTTCCCAGCCCGATGATGAGCCGACCAGCGTATAGTGCTCCAATGGACGTTGTGGTCATCATAACGATAGTTGAGACGTAGATCAAAAGGCACGACAAATACAGCGATGGTTTTCGGCCCATATACGTCGCGATGAATCCTGTTCGTTGACTTGTCCATCAGCGATGTACGTTATTCGAACGTCGAATCATTCATACCGGCTGAACTCGACGAAATGAATGCGCCCAAGGTCATCAGGGACGAAATCAGCTGCTGGCGAGTGTAGTCGATGTTCCATCCCAGAGGGGTTTCAGGAGCCTCCTTGCCATACACCTATTCACGAATGTTACTACATTGAAGTTTCCTTACGAATGTATGCGGAGAGAATATGGACGTCAATTACCTGTAAGAATCCAATCATCGCCTGGAAGCCACCGATCATCGTAAAATCGAGGCCATATTGGAAAGAGGCCATAGATACTAGAGTGCATGCTGACAGGCATTTCCAATTGGCAACAACGCTGGAACTTTTATCGCGTGTTTCTCGTGTCATGGCTCGGCGTACTCTGCTCGACCTCTTTGTTTCTGGGGCTGAGGGGCGTATAAGGAATCCCAGGTAATGCAGTTTGGCCAGCGTCTTTGATCGGGTCAGAGAGTGTATATAGATTTTCGATCAGGCAAGTGAGTCTGGATTTCAGCTGAGGGAGGCCAAAGGATCGAGCAAGATATTGGACAGGAAGCACAATATCAATCCAGGAAATCTTGATATAGATTCAATGCTGCACCTTGTTGAACGCAGCTTGGCATACAGCCACGAACATGCTTCTTCACTTTCGGCAGTTGATTTCTATGTAAGTCTCCGAGCCGGTTTAGTCTCCAATACCGAGTTCCTAACTTACATTTTCGGGTGTGGTACACGCCTATGGAGGAACTTAGGGCTTCGCGCCGTTGCTCCGTACTGTAAAGTACATACTCTGTGGGGACTGATTGGCTTTCCCCATCATCCCCATGGGGTTGTGGAATATGGGGCGGCCGCAGGCCCACCAAACGTTCGGTCACATCTTGGTATGATTGGGCCCAGGGATACGGGGTCCTTGATATGTTGGGGTTGCCATGTCATCGATGATTAGCTGGGATTGTCGAAGACGCCTCCATTAACGGTTATGAAAATGTCGAATCGAAAATCCACGGGGAAAATCCTCCGGGGCAGATCCTCGAACCATACCCGGTGAAGTTTACGGTTCGGATTCTAAACCCTAGCTGGAGCAGCTAAGGCTGGCTGGCCAGAGCTAAGGCCGCCTGGGTACGTTTAGGTCTAAGGCTGAACTCTGCAGAGTCCATGTTCCAAATCCGAGCAAATTATGCTCCAAAAGTTGCCTGGTCACACTTGGGGTCTGAATTAGTGTTCTGATATTGCCTATCGCCACTTTCCTCCTCCCATGCGATGTGCGTAGTCTGAATTATGTTAACTGCCATCCTGCGGGCAGCTGAACAGAAATTGATGTCTCATCAGAGAGAGCAGGGGATGAAGGATTGTTGTGTGGCCTGTGCCCAATAGCTTCTTGCTCACAAATACAGACCAAATTATGAGGAAGAATGAAACCGGCATCAACAGGGGCCTATGTCTCCTTCCATGACTCGCTAACTTAGTCTGGTAATTACTGGCCAGCTCACTCCGTATTGTTCCCGGTTCCGAAAACCAGGACAGAGCAAGCGAGCAACAGTACGGAGTACGCATACAAGCACTGTTCAAAAAATGTGGAGAAGGCAGACAATTCTGGATACAGACGTTCTGCGTTGCAAATAGATCGATGCCGTGGGAAAACTACGAGTCTGATCACGACTGCCTCTCATGCCAATCCAACACTTCCTACTGGTCCGAAATCGGGCTCGTGATTGCCACCTGTAAATTGACGATTCAAGCCCCTGCAATGGCTGAAGCTTGAATTGGGCTAATCTTTAGACAACGCGTCACTGCATTCTATTGGTAAACTCAGCCGAGATGTTCACAGTGACCTGGCAAGTGCCCGCAAAGGTATTTACCTACACAACGATTGCCGAGCAGCCGAGGCATTAGGAGCTTAGGTAGGTGTAATTGTAAGTAGTAGACATTAGCACTACATACTTGTCAATCTCGAAACACATAACCGCCATGGTATCATCACAAAGGAAAACTGCACTCAAGCAAGGTTCGTCATAAAGACCAGCACATCTGACAGGATCAATGGTAGGAAAACATAGTGTAAAGACAATGACTGACGAGACGTTCAACCTGTTTGGAACGATTGGAAGCATTGGCTCACGAATGACGATAGAAACACAACAAAGAGAAAGGAGGAATGACCGTTCGTTTAGATTTCGCTTATTTTCCGTTGATCGGAGCGGCTTTCGCCGCGGGCACATCACTCTGCTGTGGCGGCATCTGTGCGAGCCAGCTTGGCGGGGTGATACCAGTCTGCTCGTGAATTGTGCTAAGCAGCGGCGGCAGTGATTGCATAATGTTGCGGATAGGTGCACCGCTGTCGGCAACGCCAGCTTCCGAGCCTGTGGTCCAGGTCGTGATCTTGGGCTGCAAGCCTTGGATGGCAGTGGCATTCGCTTTGGCGAGCTTCTCGTACAATCCAGTCTCGATCATACGGAGTCGCAGGAAAGCATCGGCTCCACCCAAAGCCTTGACCATTTCAGCGTAGGCTTGGGCCAACTCCTTCATACCTTCCGCTTCACGCTGGCGCCGATAGAGCGCCGCATCGGCTTCTTTCATCTGTCGATAGTCTGATCGACATACGTTAGTCCACCGGAAAGTTCTATGGCAACTGCGTCAGACTCACAGGAAGCATCGGATTCCATCTTCATCTTGTACAGATTAGCGTCTGCTGCCTTTTGCTCAGTGTAAAAGGCAGCATCAGCCTTCTCCTGCGCCTGTTCTCGCGCAATCTTGCTCTTGATCACATCAGTAGCACGAAGCCGCTCCAATTCGGTCTCTGCGCGCTTGGTCTCCACTTGTTTCTGGAGTTCAGCATCCCGCATCTCAGTCTGCCGTTTGGCAGTGATCTTAGCCAGGTTGATGTCGCGATCAAGTTCGGTCTGGCGATTGATCAACTCGGAGTCGGCTTTGGCTTTCTCGGCCTTGCGCTTGGTCTCCAAGACAGCAGTCTCGGCATCGATCTTGGAGATCTCCTGCTTGGTGCGTCCCTTCTTTTCTGCCTCGCCAATCTCTCCGCGCATTCGCGCCTCAGCGACGTCAATTTTTGCCTGATTCAGTGCACCTTCATGGGCCTTTCGGCTCAGGAAGGCAAAGTATTCACTGCCAGGTGTGTCTTGCAACTCCTTTACGTTCGCATTGTAGCTATCCAAGGTCAGAATTCACTATTCTATCGGATCCGCAAGTGAGACTTACATTCGAAGACCAAATTGATCTAGTTCCTTTTGCACGTTCTCGATAACTAAGACGAAGTTGTCAGCATCAAAATCGAATCCAATAAAAATATACATGAACATTACGCACCCCTTGCTTTGAAGATCGATCGATCCTTGAAAATTTCTTCCATCGTCATCGTCGAGACAATCACCCGGGTCTCACCCTCGATGATTCCTCTAACAATGTCATGCACATGACTGCGATCGCCAGTCTGGATATCTTCGGGGCCACTGGACAACAAGAGAGCATATTTCTTCAAATTTTCCTCTTTATTATCAGGGCCAATGGTGAAGACAGCTGGCAGAGAGAACTGCAGCTTCTCGGTGGTCATGGCCTGAAGGTTGAGAGAAAAGTCGAATGGCGATACTGAGATCTTCGACACCTACAACATTGTCTGCGTGAGCTCATATTCTAATCCACGATGATGACTGGGATGAGGACTCGGGTACCTTCTGCCATGGCATGACAAATGCCTTCTTGCAGATACGGAGATCAGGGATCCCAGCCCCCGTGATAACGAGGTACTCGGTGGCATTGGCGATGTAGTATCTGATCACAGTCAACATTTGCTACTGACATGTGGTGATGGAGTGCGGTATGTACCTCATTTTGGCGGTCGTGATGGTATGGAGATGGTACTTCTACTCGATTGAACACAGTCGCGGAGCAATGGCACTATGCACTCAGCAGCAGCTCTATGACATCAGACTTCACAGAGAACTGATGTTTCATGCTTATCCAAATGCTGAACGAAGGGATTTCATGGACATTATATAGAGCTCAGTGCGGGACTGAGCTGTGCTCATGGTGCTTTACTTCGGAAACGCCCGTGGCTTGGACAGCCTTGCCGGGCGCAATCTTGAGCTGTATGAAGACATTAGAGAATGAGTCTCTGACGATGTTCCTGACATCTCTAACCAGTTAGAAGTGCAGAGGGAATGAGCGTCTTGCTTGCTCGGATACGCTGAGCCGAGCTCTCTCCCCAAACTACCAGCTGAAATGCTGAAAGAGAAGGTAATACGAGGTCATGTGACAGAACTAATGGGGCGTCAACTGATGCCAAGAAGTAATCAGCACAAGAATGGCTTTCTTGGCGCGTATTCAGCCCCGTGGAGTCGGCCTCGACCCTCTTGGCGAACACGCTAAACCAAATAAAGTAGTTCTTCTGTCTCGGGGATAGCTGCCACGTGATTCTTTCTAGAATTTCTAGAACGCCCACTCCTCGGATCGTTGAGTTGGGCGCCTTGCCAACGAATGAACATGTAGAACAATATAGGCTAGTGGCAGTGCTCCGCACAGCCAGGAACCCTTCATGTTATGCTTAAGTCTCCGAGAAGCTCATGAGCAAAGTGCTCTCGGGATCTCGGCATGGGTTTATCGTGAATGGATACGAGTACGAGTCCTCCGGTTGGCCAGACGCCATCCACATCAGCTTCCAAACGGCGAGTGCTTGTACTTAAACAATATCATCGGGCAAAGCTATGATGCAATATCTCCGACGAATATTGGTTGTTCAATAAACACGATCACGCACGTGAGCATATCGCTCGGGCGCTTGACAGACTGCTTATGACTTCACAAAGCTTCCATCCGCAACGTCTTCAGGCAGAATCGGTGCCCGAAACTATAGCCCAAAAGCTCCCTAATTAGTGACGTTTTTCGCTGCTTCCAGGGAAACAGACAGCCAGTCATCATGTCCAAGACAGCCTACTATGACCAGGTCGATGACCGCATCCCGTCTTATGAAGAGAGTGTTGGATCCAATCAGCTCGGTGGTTGGAGAGGAACGTTGGATCAAAAGCTCTCCAATACGTTGCAACTTCGGATCCAGTCAATCCTGGACGATTATGTCGACCCTCTGCTAGAATCCCAGGCAGCTTCCGGTCTTTTCAAGACCGTCTTTGTGCTCATACCATCGAATGTCGCCGCGTTGAATCCTGAAACGAAAGATCCGTATTCACCACCAAAAGAGCCCGAAGTTGTCAGCTTTGCTTCGACCGATGTGGTAAAACTTGTCCGCTTGGAAGGTGACGAGAACACCCTAGAATTCTGGCGGCAGCCAACAGCAATTCAACAACTGGCGCAAACTCTTCGCATCCGACTGAGGAATCAGGGCCACCGAGTCGAGGAGCCAGGCTTGTCATCAACTGAGGTTCGGTCGGTCGTTGCCGAGCCGCCGCCTAGTCAATCTGAGTCGGCATCAAAGCGCAGGTCAAAATCGATCACGAAAGCACTTTTCGGAAAATCAATCAAGGAGCGCTTTGCACCGTCAGAGGCCGTTATCGTCGATCAGAAGCTGGGCTGGCGCAGTCCAGAGGAGGAACAAGGTCGCCTTGCTCCGGGCGTTGTACGGGTTGGAGTAAAATGGGATGAAGTTTGTTTGCGGATTGAAAATGCGTTGGGCTTGTATGAGAATCATCGGGGCCCAGGAATTTGTCTGACAGTTGAAGTTGGATGTTAGTCCTTTATAATCTCGCTAATATAAAGTTGGTTGTCCATGCCCTCCAGATACTATACATACGTATGGCGTGGGCGCGGCACCTCCGTTGTTCTCTACCCGATACGATCGAAGTGAGCTTAAGAGTCAAGACATACTGGTAGATTTAATTTGGAGGAAAGCTTATCGCGTTTAGTATTAGCATGTGTTTCCCGTCTGGCAACGGAGCGAATAATTCAGAATATTTCAGAGCAGAGGATGCCCGCAAGAGTGCGACACAGTTTTACCATTCTAATACGAAATTATTCCAGTCTCTCACGCCCTTTTCAACCATGTTCCACGGCGAGTTGGTCCTTGAGAGTTGAACCATTCAGCATGAACGTTGCTTCAAAAAGAAAAAGAAAAAAAAAATTTTGCAAAATTCAAATAGGCTTCCCTGACAGGAGCGCTGGTCGCTCGGTCTCATGCAAATAGACCATGTCACGAAGTGGCCTGCAAGATTGGCGGCTGTTTCCATTTTGGTGAAAGTGGGGCAACACCGTTGGCCAACTCGGCTCTGATCCTTGTCGACTTGCACAAGGATGAAAACTGAGAGCAGCAAGATACTCCAAGACCCTTGTTGTTGCTATTGCGACTAACTCGTGAATCACATTTGAAACGGCACTACTATATGCAAACACGGACACCATACATTTTCAGATTATTGTGTGATTAGAAAGTCAAACAAAGCTATCCCACCATGGCAGAAACGTCTGCTCAGGCAGAGAAAGCTCCCACCACCAACAATATCTCGGCCAACGTTGAAGTGGATTCTTCGGTACGATCCCTCTTCTCTGTGGGTCATCACAGGGCACGGCTTAGTCGTACAGTATGCCAACGACTCCTCTTATGGCGATGAATTGTATGTAATGTGACGCCATCGCGATCCGGATCCCAAAAGCACCCTGACGCATGTTCTTCGATATGTACATCGTCGTACAGCGCATCGCTGACTTCATCTGTGCTCGACTATCGCCATGAAAATGGCCGACGATACCACAAGTTCCGCGATGGGTGTAGGAGCTGGCCCTTCTTGCCAGACTATGCAGGATTTGGAACTGATCATGATTATCCAGCGTACCTGCTTCCTAACGATGAATCGGAAAATGATCGGCAGGATATGTTGCACGAGCTTCATCTCCAAATATTAGATGGGAAACTGTATCTGGCCCCGATTAAAGAGCCGCAGCGGGTGATTGATCTGGGCACCGGCACAGGTATATGGGCCATTGATTTTGGTATGTTTATTTGCTGGACTAGGTCAATACAAAATACTATGCCCGATGCTGATCCATTGCAGCGGATCTACATCCCGAAGCCGAGGTGCGTAAAAGGATAATGGAAAGCGATTCCAGATGGGCATAATGTTGAGAGCAAATTGTCTCAGGTGATCGGGTGCGACTTGAGCCCAATTCAGCCTAGTCAGTCAGTTTGGACCCAAAGAATTCGTATCGGTAAAGCCACTGAACTGACGGTCTTTGGCAGGGTTCCTCCGAATGTGAGGTTTCTGGTGGACGACATCGAATCGGACTGGGCAGATGAAATGAACCAATTCGACTTCATTCACGCGCGTAACCTTCTAGTCTCTATCAGGGACTTCGGAAAGCTGATCAGACAATGCTATCAGTATGCCGTCGTGATGACTCCTCTCTCTCCAGGACACTTCTAACAAAAAACAGAGCAGTCAGGCCCGGCGGTTGGGTCGAGTTCCAGGACTGGGACGGCCCTCCATACTCAGAAGACGGCAGTCTCAGCGGCACCGGGCTCGAGCAGTATTACAACGAAATGTATAGCGCTTTCCAGAAGGCCGGCCACGAGGTCCGTCCTGGGCCCAAGCTGGAGCAATGGTTCAACGACGCCGGCTTCGTGAACATCCACGTGGAGAAGTTCGTCGTTCCCCATGGGGTCTGGCCAAAGGATCCCCATCTTGTCAGTTTCCCCTTGTCTCCAAACTGTCAATTAAGTAATAGCTATCCAGTTCTGACTTACCTTGTTGTATAGAAGAAACTCGGCGCCTGGTTCCAGGCTCAGGCCGAAGCCGGCTACGAGGGCGCAGCCCTAGCCGCTCTGACACGGTACAAGCAGTGGAGTAAGGAAGAAGTCTTCCTTCTTGCCAGCCAAGCCCGCGCCGACGGTCGGAATCGCAAAATTCACGCCATGTACTACTTGTGAGTGTCTCCGCAATTCCTGCTGAGGCTATTCGATATAGAACTAATCATGGACACTTGCAGCTATGTCGTCTACGGTCAACGTCCCCAGCATTGATCGAGATATGGACAATGTTTACACATAATGCAACTATGATAGGTCTATTTTGCAGGAGGCTTTTGGCGTTTGGCGTGTCCGGGTTTTGTAGATTCATTGAATGAACAGCAAGTAGTGCTACTATTCGTACTTCGTAATCCGTATGGTCCGTTCATGTACTAATACAAAAACTGCGAGCGCCGAATTCATTCCATCCATGTGTCCCAAACTGAAGTTAGTGAAAAGATCCAACTGGTCCGGAAGAATGCATTTTGCAAGGCACAATGCAATGGTAGTTTACTGTAGTCATAGACTCCGTGTCCTTTTGAGCGCATGCGTTTTTCCACGTGGTAGGTACCTTACAAGGACGCGCGAAGCTGCAAATCGCGGAACGCGATGGAGCAGGATGACTTAACTACTTGACTATCCATATCAGGTATTAGACTAACCTAATATAATAGCTTAAGTTACGTTTATTGCGTCATCGCTATTGACTACTTTCTTTGGTTAAGGCCACACCGCTGCAACACCCCGCGAAGCAAACACTGCAAACGGCTTCGGTTTTGCTCCAATAGATGACCAGTGTTGTCAATGTTCTCGCCAGACAATCTATCGGAGACGTGACTCTCCAAGTTCGGTACGATAGGTTCGGTGACATCAAAGGCAGCTCGAGACGATAGAGGTCTCTTTGAAGGTATTTCTCCTTGGATGGGCTGTTGTTGCACGTTGAACATACCGTTGCTCTCAAGTCAAAAGCGGTGATTACCCCCCCTCTGACTTCGTGAGGGGAATCATCGCAGTGCTTCGGGACTCGATGTAATGGAATATGGACAATATTATTTCTCATTGAAACAGCTAGAACCCTGCTTGAGCTCAATGATATTTTCATGGCGTTCGACGTGCAACTCCTGGCAGTGACAATGGCTGATTAATCGAAATGAGCAGACAAACACCCTCCATCCCTCCTCCATATAGAACGCAACCATGGCCTCCAAGAGAAGCCCGCTAGCAATCGCAACCGCCTCTCTCCGCCGCCTCGTCGAAGAGGAGAAGTCTTATCGGGAGGAGCTCGAGCAAGAACAAAAAGCCCTGGAAGCGTTCGAGAAGAGCCAAGAAGATGACGAAGAAGGAAACCGAGAATATATGATAAAGCAACGCGTACGTGTGACCTTTTTTTTTTTTATGGCATTGAGTCCTTGGAACAAATGATTGAGCGGTTTCATAGCGTCAAGCCATTGAACAAACAAAGGCAATGATTCCCGTGTTGAGGAAGAAGATCCAGGATGCTATCAAGAACGTCGAATCTAAGTTGGTGAGTTTCAAGATATACTTGCTCATTATGTGATTTGATTTCTAACCCAACTCTGTTCCGCAGCCAAAGAGCGAAGACGAGGCTAAGGAGAAGAATATCGATGTGAGTGAGATCAATGCCGCCAAAGAGATAGTTTCCAAGGCAATGACTGCCGTGCGGGAAATCTCTTGAGACAATGTGTGCATTGCCATGCCAGCGGCAGTGAGCATCGGATGACTTGATGCTGGATATGATATGAATAATAAGATAGCCTAAGAGTGAAAGTAATGTCATACAGCAATTAATAGTAGTCCGTGGTGTCATCGCTTTATTCTGGAGTATCATGAAACAGATGGAACAGGCCAACCCGAATTTGAATGTTCGACATTTATTTCCACCCGAAACGCCAACGCCACTGTTTCATAGTTTAAGAATTCAATGCACGTTCTGAAAACGAAAAGAAATTGCATGCTTCTGACCTAGGTTGTGTCCATCTTGTCTGCCTTGTCGTCAGACACCGCTTCCCCCTCTTCAAGCTCCTCAACTTCACCTTCATCAGCCATGTTGACATCTTCATCGGAGGTTCTCTCGCTCGAAACCGTCATTGACTGTCGTAGAGGAGAGGCGGCTCTCGTTGAGCTGGCGCCACCCGTGTCCGGTTGTAATCTGCCCACAGCTGATGTGTCTTCCCCAGACTGTGACTGAGCTTCTGGCTCCGGACGAGGGGTATTAATTCCGCTTGTGCGGCCTTTTGATGCAACATCGGTGTCGTCTGTCTCGCCTGCTTCTCCGCTGCCTCCACCTTCCATTCCCTCTCTCCGCTCGACTTCCTCTTTCTCGTCGCGAATCAATCGACGCAGTTGCATGCCTTCTTCGACGATGCGACCGAATTGCTCGCGACGTTCGGACCAAGTCTTGGCGTATTCCCGACTTTCTTTTTCTAGTTCCTTGATCTCGGCCCGTAGTTTCTCCAGATTCGCGTGTTGGTCCTCGCGTGGCCGTAGTAATCGGTTACTTGTGATTTTCTCTGCAAGTGCATCGTATTGCTTTCGTAGCGCAAGAGTCTGCTGCGCAGCCTCCAGCTGAACACGCAGCTCGGCCGTGCTGTCTCTAACTTCCTGAGCTGCTGTCAGGATTCGCTCCTTTTCCGCCGCATATCGCTCACGCTCCTTCTCGTTGCTGGATAGGAGAAATTGAATACGCGCAATGCTACTATCAAATGCGGCAAAGTCTAGGGTAACGTCTTCCTTGAACTCTCTCCAGGCATTGATCTTCTTTTGCAGCTCAGCATCGGTCGCTTCACGTTCCGACTCAGATTCCGGAGGAGGCGTCAGAGGAAGAGATAGCGACGACGCAATGAGGGAATCGCGAGCAAGGAGGCGCTTGGTGATCCGCTTGAAAGGTCTTTCTTCGACGTTGAGAAGTCGCGACTTATGTAATGCATCTGCGAACGATTCTGTTAGCCTCGTCTGTGGTCGAACTGGCTGAAATGCTGACCTTCTTGCGCCTGATCTAGCAAAGCATAAGAAGCCATGGCAAACAAAGCGACGGACACAATCGACCATGCACTGAGCTGATCTATGGATGGCAGGGGTTCGGTTAGATGGCTGTCATCATGGGCTCAGAAGCTTCACTGGAATGCCAAGAATCTAAGATAAGCTGCAGCCAGTCTTTGTTACTCGACGATGATTGGTTAATTTTCTTTGTATCTCCCTAAAGAAGTTTAGCTTACAAATTTGTGGTCTAGTTCATATATGGTATTTACTGCTATTTCGGGTTACGTAGACGGCCTGATGAGGCTAGTGTGTGGCCCAAGTCAACGCTGGCTCAAGCTTCCGGATTTGATCGGCATCGTCCAAGTCCAGCTTGTCCATTCCACTCGGCACCATAACAGAATCCAAGAAACTGATCACTTCCTTTCAAAGAGTATTTGCCTGACATACCATTTGTCCCGCCCGGTGGGCGCGGGAGGCCTCAAATAGGCTCTGGCTTACTTTCCTTTTGATATGGGTGATCATTCCCTGTCGCCGATGTTCAAGACCCACGCCCTTACTTCGTCTCGTGCTTGAGCAAGTGTGGAATTTAGCGAAGAAAAGAGATCGAGTGATATAACCTAAAGCCTGCAATACTTCCTGCCAAAGAATGACGGAATTAGCATCCGGGCTCCAGCTGGGTCAGCGGTTCAATTCGCTCGATGACTTCAAGTCGGTCATCCGCAGTATATCAGTGCGACAGCATTGGGAGTTACGGGTTATGCGTAGCAACAAGAAATCCGTCGTGTTTGGCTGTCGATCATCGTCTAATTGCTTCTTCCGAGTGGTGTGTCGAACGAATAAACAGGCAACGTACATTACGAATCTGCAAGACACTCATAACTGCCGACGCAATTCAACGGGCCAAGGGTCGACACCTGCACGGTCTGAAGCATCCCATGTTAGATTCTTGCTGAATGAGATACCAAAGCTGTTTGATTTGAACGAGAGAATCAAAGCTCCCGATGTGGTGGAGGCGGTCAAACGCTACCACGGCTATGATATCTCGATAAGACAAGCTCAGCGAGCGCTCTCGAGATTACAGCCACGTACGAGAAATGAAGACAGCAGCTCGGCGAAAAGTCAGGAGCACACCAGCTCATCTCAAGCGCCATCACATCATGCTCCGGCATCGGTAGTCCAGCCGGTGAACACCACCACCCACATGGATCGCTTGGCCGCCGCACAGCGCTGGCCGGAGAATGGCATTTCCCCATTGATCGAGGGCGACAGCATCGGACATGTGAATTCTCTTCAAGTTGATGCTACAGCCCAAGGAATAGCCGCCGCGTCTGCACCTGCATCTCACAGCGCGCAAATCACTGGTATTCCCGATCATCAACCCGGCATCGCCGATGCAGCACGAATTGGCCCAACCGAGGCCCACCATCACGCGTCGCCTATAAATACACACCATCTACAAAGCCTGTCTCTATTCACGCCGTCGACGACAGAGAAACAGCCCATAGTAAACACTAACCAGCAAGCTCGTCTTCCTCAGCAGCGGGTAGCAGATCAGCAACCGCCACAATCGCATACACATCCATCTCCATCTCAACCAGCTACCATCTCTCAACTGGTCCTCACAAACTTCAAGATTGAATTTACATGTGCTGCTTGCGGTGCCTTGAACCAAGGGTTTTTCCCAAATCATGGAAACGTCACTGGGCACAGTTACATGGCGACGTCACCGGGTATCAGTGTTCAGAGCCAGAACGCACGACCGGCACCATTTTCCGACACTGATCGTCTCAATCCCCGAACATAGAGAATGATGAATACTGTTTAATGTCAACGATTCTGGGTTTACGACATTTACGGCATGTGAATGATGGTTATGAAGAGCGTTGGTAGTTTTTTTTTTTTTTTTTTTTTTTTTTTTGGATGTCATAAGTTATTTGGGTTTTTTTTTTTTAAAAATTTTTGCTGGTCTTTACGATTTATTGTTATGAGCGATGAGCGTTTATGACACCTTTGGATGAGTTTGAATACCCTCTACGTTTACGTTGCGTGCCATCTCTCTTTTTCGCAGAGGAGCGTGCTTTTCGAATAGAAGGAACAGGGGTATATTTGGTATATTTCACAAAACAATCTAGGATGACATCTATGACATTCCAGTATGTACCAAAGGTATCGAGGTCGAATCCTCCTCGTACATGAAAATAAGAAAATGTCACCTTCAAACGCCTTCATGTCTCGTCACATATATACCAATCAAATGTGAACAAGGGGGGAATATCCAAACTCATGAACATAAACTCGAAAAAAAAAAAAAAACGCAATGGCGTGTTCTGCCTATGCGCTCGCAACTTTCTCGTTGCTGGAATGCTCCTGTTGCACATGGCCCTCCTTCTCATCGCGGTCACTGTCAGTTCCATAGCCTCGCTGTTGCTGCAGTCGACGCTCCTTCTGCAGTCTTGCGGCAACATGGCGAGCATGTTGACCGGGTTGCGTGTAGAGCAGATCGATCTCCTCCAGCGTGAGGTTGGCTGTCTCGGGGTAGCAGAAGTACACGAGCGGGATGAAGGCATAGTTCGTGCACATGAAGATCAGATATGCCTTCCACTGAAGACGGTTGATGATGACGGGGGTGATCATGACGATGACGAAGTTCTGGGGATGGCATTGTTAGTTTGGTGTGAATCGGGGGGAAGATTTATATTGTTGGAAGCACGTACCCAAAGCCAATTGGAGGAGATACCAACGGCAGTACCCTTGGCGCGAGCATGCAAGGGGAGAATTTCAGGGACGTAGCACCACGGGATGCAATTGACAGAGGCGCCGAAGACAAGCATATACTGGCATTGGATGTCAGATTTATTATCGATCTGTGGCATACGTTCCCGGAAACTTACAGTGAAGAAGAATGTCACACTGGCTGACGCCGTCGGTCTCTCAACCGATGTACCCTTGAAGCTCAGCAAGATGGCAATCATCATCATAGAGAATCCGAGGCCAAAGCTTCCCCACATCATCGGCTTCCGGCGGCCGATGCGGTCAACCAGGAGAGATGGGACAAAGGAGCCGAGAAGGAACATGATTTGGATGCTGCGTTCAGTTAGCTTGTGTTGACAATTTTGGAAATGCCACACCACGTACATTCCACCGAGGAGCAAGGACAGATTCCGATCCAGACCGACATTGACCTCGAGGACAGTAGGAACAAAGTAGCTATATAACAAGGATCAGTACACTGCTGTGATGTCGGCTCCAGGGGATGTTGACGTACACAACAAGGTTGATGCCGCCAACCTGATTCATGAACTGCATGCCGTATGCCAACAGCACTCGCTTGCCAGTCTGCACTTCGTCGCGATGGAACAGGTTGCGCCACTTGTAGCCACCTTCTTGAGTCTCCAGGCGGATGGCTTCAAGGATATCATTCTGTTCCTTGACAATCTTGGGATGATCCGGCTCTCGATCGTAGACGTCACACAAAACTTTGAGAGCCTCCTCATTCCGGCCCTTGTTATAGAGGTACCGTGGCGACTCGGGAAGGCCAAAGACCAGAATAATGACAACCTATCAACCAGTTAGCCATGGGCAGAGGCATTATCGGTAGTTGCCGCATACAAAGCAGAAAATCATCTGGCAAGCAATGGGAAGTCGCCACGCGAGAGCCCGCTGGTCAGAGAAGTTCATGCCGTAGTCAAAGAAGTAAGCAATGACGATTCCGACGCCGACAAACAGTGCCTCAGAGCACACGAGACGTCCTCGCTTGTGCGCCTCGCACAATTCGGACTGGTACATGGGGACGGTGGACGTTTCGATACCTGCAAGCTCACAAGTTAGCATCATTGACGTCGCTCGCCGAGTACCGTCCATTAGATAGACGAACCTGTTCCAATTCCCGTGATGTACCGCGCAACCATAATGTGCGGAACTGAGAAAGCCGTCGTCTGTAAAATGGCACCAACCTGGCATGGACGTTAACACACGCAATTGCTCGCAAAGAGGAAGGAGCGCCAGGAACGTACAATAATCCAAACCATTGCAATCCACATGCAGCCCCTGCGGCCAAAATATTCGCCAAAAATGAAATTGAGAATACATCCCGAAAAGCAGCCGAGGTTGTATATGCTGACAATAATCCCCAAGAGACTGTCGCTGGGATGATTGACCACTTCCAGGAAGTCATCGTTGCCGACAATCCCACTGAACACGCCTTGGTCATATCCTGGAGGCAGTAGGACGCGTTAGTCGTTCTGAATGCCGTTGTGATGGGTTCATTGGAGCTCACCAAAAAGAATAAATGCCATTTCACACGCGACGGTAATCGCGAGCTGGAGGGTAAACCCCCGGCCAAACATGTCGAATTTCACCATTTTGGAGCTCGCCGACGTTCAATGCATGAATTGGCCCCTCGAAGTTGGTGAATTGCCCAGCTCAATGCGATACCATGAAGTCGCAAAACACCTGATCACCACCGCTGAAGCTGGAGTTGCATGGTACTACAGGCTCATCGCGCGCTGCTCGTCGGATTTATGTTGGTGACATGAGCTCCTCCTGGATTGTTTCTCCAGCCCTCAGATCGTGGCGTTCCACCAATGACATCCGGGTCTTGGCAAACACAAGACCCGCCATCAAACTCTAAATGGCTGACTCATCATCCGCTAGTCCCGATCAGGCACGCGGGCCTCAGCCACCCGTCTTGGGACGGAGCGACGCTGATTGGCTCCCAGCTGTCGCACGGAACGCCACCGAGCGGAAACGGTCTGGCTCTTAGAGGACAACCCCCGCAGCCCAGGCCCCGCGTGGGGGGGTGTGCTCCATTGTGCTCCAGTCACATTTCATTGCCCTTCGCTTTGCCTGCCGAATGCTGATACGGCCCTCGGCTTAGCATCCGAACCGGCAACTTACCCAGGAAGGTTTTCCGAGTGCTTGCACCGAAGAGGCAGTCGGCCAAGGAGAATTAACCGCCGCTAAATTAACCGAGTCACAAAATGTCCGGGGTTCGATGACGGTCGGCCTTGTCAGAGCCTCAACAACGGCAGTTGAATGACTCGTCTGATTGTGGCTCGTCCTCGCCTATGGACTAGTGCAGTAACCCGTGGCTCCAATTGCCCTAATGAGTCAATTGCCTGACCGCTCGATAAGGCGATAGTTTGGCTTTCATTTCAACGTCGAAGTTTAATATAATCACTATATGCTTTCTTATCACCTCCAAGTTCCGGCCCAATAGGCCAACTATCGAACAACTACAAGCCGTATCATTCCTGTAGTGCAGACTGTCGAAGACGTGCCGCATGCTGGGATCACTGGAAGCTGTTCCTGCTGCACGGCGTTAGTACCGAGCACCACAGCAAGCTGCAGCCCGCGAGCATGCCGGGTTCCACGCCGTCAGCTGGTTCGTTTCTCGTACTCAGAAAAGTCTGTCTGAAATTAGGTTTGAGTTGTTGGGCTGCTGGATGTTCGAGAAAACTTCTCCATCGTCTCCACTCACAGCATTCTCCGAGTCATTCTCCAGTCTTCTCCGGATTTTCCCCAGGCTCGGACATCCGTCGGTTGGCGGATGAGTTCCGGAGAGGGCTTACAGGCGAAATGAAGCGACATCGGCAAGTTTAACACATGTCTCTGACGCGGCCGCAATGGGCTGTGTGGCAATGAAGATGTGAGGGGTAGGAGCTACATGGACTTATTCCTGCATTGCCGAGTGCCTGTGGATCATTCGCAAGTCTATCTAAGGTACTGCCCTTTTCGATTTGCTCCATGATACAGTTTGACAGCGGCTCTTTGGAACAGAGTGGTTTCTGCAGCACGGAGTCCGAAAGCAAGGTATAGTACTGCAAGCGGAGTGTTGGCCCGAGTCCTGGCCCGTGCGATCAATATGAATTTTTCTATACCTACCTCGGCACGGTTTGGGCGTGGACATTCCAGGAAACAGGAAAGAATGGAGCGATATGAAAAAATTAAACACGTAGGGAATTAGTGCTGCTGGAACAAGAGATTGACATGACCGCTTGATATGCTGATGCTTGTTGCGATGATGAGAAGATGGAAGTTTCTTCATCTCCACTGCCAGCCTAGCTGCATATTGTTTAAGCAATCGACATCATGGAACCGGTTTCAATTCTCGCACGTGTTCCCTCGTTTGCTCCAATCAGCATGCATACATGGATATTGGTGACTAGTGCAGGTTCAAAGGATTTCGATGAGTGGCTACTGGGGGCGCGCATTTAGACATGTCTCTTAATGGCCTGGAACGCAAGATCGGGCAATACGTCGGAAATAGCATCGATGAATTAAGATGAAATCTAGATCTATGAATGATTTCAAAGACGCTCTTTCAACTTTGTCCACGCTTTCTCGACAGTATAATACTTCGTGAGCTCTTCAGGAAGGCCAACTGATATATCAAGCCGGTGCCTTAGATGTTCAATGCTATCATGAAGTGTTCTCTCTAGAGGACCTGTATCGACGAACTCTGAAGAGTGTCGGCAAGGTGTCGGCTCATCTCGATGGCTATGGCAGATGAGATAATGCCTGATTAGCCAGCGTGAACCGAAACTCTCTGCTATCTGCTAGATCCCTGGGGAAACATTGCATGAAACCCGAATGCCTCAAGGCCTTCTCGTTCCTCCACGACCCGTAATACCGTAGAGATTCTTGTTGCGCAGTTTGGGGGCCAATGATGAGTCCATCGTTCACTGAATCGGGCTCTGCTCTTGTAGATAGAGAAGATGCTATTTGGCAATGCTTAGGCTGAGATGCCTTGCCTCCTCTCATCCGTTAATCGTGCGAAATGTGTATTAATTCCACCCATTCAAAGTACAGTCGCCTCGATTGTGACAAGTATTTTGGAATTGCGCAGGCGTGCACGTTCTGATAGCATGCTAGACTGGAGTCATGGATGTTCTAATGGACATTCTGATATCCGTGACAGGCAGCCAGAAACTAGACTGATGTTAGGGATTGAGATGTGCGGAGCGTGGCAGGCTGTAAAGACTACGAAGATCAGAGCGTGGTGAGGACCTTTGTCTGTCTTGTGGACTGGAGCGTCCTGTGTACAGGTAGAGCAGAGTAGTAGTCAAAAAGGCGCCCAAAATCTCTTCACGCATATTATACCAACGCCGGAATCGTGGAATGGACGTTGAGACCAAGTAAGGCCTCCTTCATTCCGGGTCATGCGGGCAACATTGCTGCAACATTGCTGGCCATGCTCCCGATTGCCCTCGGCTTCTGCCATCGTCATGCTTTCTACCTCCCGCTCCAACGCTCGGCGGCTTGAGTATCCTCTATTCAATGGTGATGCCTTTCGCTTCCCACCCATGGTCTTCTTAAACCGGCGAATAATCTTGCAGAGGTAAAAAATGATGATAAGGACCCGGCCCAACTCTCGGTTCCAAAGCATATTCTCAAAACTCAGATCAAGATGCACCACCCCGCACAGTTTAATCTGTTTCTTCGACCGCATAATCTCCCCACTCAGATTCGAACCGGTGTTGGCTGAGTGGATTTTCTCACCCGCCCAGCCCATCAGCAGCAAATATTGGATTTCCCTGACGCCATGGAGATAGTAAGTTTGGGCCATGCCAATAAACCCAAGGAACACAGGATCCGCCGATTCCTGGACTTTCCGGGAATACTGTAAATCTCTGCCTCTTGAGAGACGTCCTTCCAGCGATACGACGTGGTTCCCTTTCCGAAGATCGTGTATCCGGACCTGGCGTTTGTGATCTTGAGTGGCGCTCCGTAGGATCCGCAGCCGCCCATGGGCGTGCAGTAATGATCCGAGTCCTGGTTGAGCTGTTTCTTTAAATCCTGCACTAGTTCCGAAGCATCGATTTGATGCTGGTCGCTGTCGGATTCCTGTCGATGGAGGCTAACATTTGGACATGCGTCGTCCAGTCGGCCGCCACGTTGTAGCCCAAGAAGGCATCACTGCGTGCAGAAGCGATTCCTGTGCTGCTGGTTTGAATCGTGGTGACGCCGTAAGGACGCGCGGGTGGAGTCGACGATGCTCGCTCGCTTGTCGGAGACGACATCACTTGACTGAACCCGCGCTTCTGGCCCTGTGCTACCGATACATTGTCGGAATCAGAACTGTCAGCGTAGGATGGTCGAGAACGGGAGTCTTCCGGGGGCTTGCAGTGGTTCGTCATCGACCGCGTCGGGAATCGTCGACCCTCTGCGACGCGCTCCGACTGAGGAGATGATGGTAAGTATTCCGAGCCAGACTTCGTATGGTCGGGACCTGGAGGCGTTCGTGGGGTGTCGCAAGCTTGTGCCAAATGGGCATCGTAGTGCTCACCCCAAGTCCGAAGACGCTCCTTTGCCTGATTCCGCCACACCTGATTCCGAGGCGTGGAGCTCTGGCAGGACATCAAGCAAAAGCAGAGAACTCGCGCGATCGCAGTGTTCTCGATCTTAATCTCGGTGCCTTCCTTATAGGCATCCACGTTGGGCTCGCAAAGATAATAGTACAACTTCCAAAATTCGTCCTTCGGCACGCGAAGAAGCACATAGGTAAAGCCAGTCGATACGTTAGAATACTCCAACCCTTCCCTTATCATCACGTCATATATCCGGGTCAGGGTCGCCCCGACCAGTCGTTCTGCACATCGGTTGGCGTCATGTCTTGCTGGATGACCTCTCTCACGAAATCCACATCCCAGAGCCCGGTCCGGAGACTCTGAACGTCGAGCTTGGGTGGCGCCTTCAACTCAAACGTTGTCACTAGATGCTCGGTATCTTCATCCATTCTATGAATGCAATACCGATCGGGCCGGGCCCGCCGCGTGCCTGACCATTCGTCTTCGCTGGCTGCCTCTTCTAGCGTTCCGGGGCAGTGTGTTCGAAAGCGGATGCGGTCGGGCAACTGGAATCAATGCCTGGCGTCCGGATCGTCACAAAGTGCTTTGATGATCATCAGAACAACGTCATTCACGGCCGAATGCATAAAGTTATCGAGGTTACTCTCGCTACAAACTGGCCGCATGGCCTTCGTGCGTGAGAGCCATCTTAGCTGTTCATCGAACTGAACAACCGAGAAGTGGCTTTGCCCGCCGGTTTCAGGAGCTTGCACAAGTCGTCGAAGATCTTTCTCATCTCATTCGGAAAGTCTAGCCATTCGTAAATTTCTTCTGGGCAAAGTTTCGCACTCTGTGCTGTGATGGTCCCTCGTGAGGAATCAAGTGGCTCTCCAACTTTGAGCGGATCAAAGAGGAGTACTTGAGTAGCTTTCAGCAGCTCGTCGAAAGTCGTCGGCTGAACTTCTTCTTCAGCCTTTTTCCGCCGCTCTTCCCTCGTCCTGCAACCGTTTTCGGAGGGCCACCACTTCTCGTTGGAGGGATTCAGTATTGGCCGAACGATAGTTCTCTGCCATGGCGAATCTATCCTTGCTCAAAGTAACTACCTGTTTCACGGGTACCTAGCTATAGCATGCCCTAGAAGGTTATAGTGTTGAGAACCCCATTGAATTCGCATGATAGTCACCCCCATCGACGAGCATGGACTGAATTCCTCCGAATGCGAAGTTCCTGGTGGATGATATCGAGTCGGCATGGGAAAATGAGACAAAATCCATTTGACCTCACCCACCGAGGTACCTGTCTTGCTCGACCAAGGACTTCGGAAGACTTCTTTTGCAACACATCCAGAGGTTGCAGTAAGAGAATGCGTTGAATTTTCAAATGATAGTCATAAGGTACGAGAGTATGCCCACTTCGTCGAAGCAGTACGTTAGCATATAGTGGCAGCGGCCTTAAGAACATAATGTGTGGCTTAACTTTCGTGGTATGAAAGACTCCGCACCCGTAACGGATGGAGGTAATTGTTTTTTGAGTCCATAGAATTACTAGTATTTTACAGAATCCATGGTTCTGGGGGCATTCCTCTATCCAACGGCCTGAAACGAACTCAACTAGAAGAAGATTGATAAGCTCTGCGACAATCGCTTGCCGTTAAAAAAAAAAAAAAAAAGAATGGCTCGCGTTTGTTGGTCAACAACACTTGGCGTGTAATTTAGTACTTGTTACTCTCCGCCCTTGACGATCTCCGGCCAGCCCCGATAA